>NW_021681198.1:23940-24067 GCF_001412515.2 Diachasma alloeum | reverse complement strand
ATTTTTTAATTAGCGGGCGAGTAATGGGGAGTCACTGCGCCGAGAAACCATTAGGTTTTTCATAGCGCCGCTACTTTTGTCGCAGTTTTTATTTTTTCATTACAGAGGTTAGGGAATGAAACGGGGG
>NW_021681198.1:15736-23802 GCF_001412515.2 Diachasma alloeum | reverse complement strand
TGATGGATGGGGAATTTAATTCTCCATTGAACAGTCTTTGTTTCATCCCTTAATATTAATTAGTCGGCGAATAAATCAACTGAAAAACATAAAGTAAACATTGAGTACAAGGAGGACAAAAGTACCCCTCCGAACCTGTCCCTGTGACAGCGGGACTGCTAATGCCG
Organism: Diachasma alloeum; assembly: GCF_001412515.2. Classification (NCBI taxonomy): domain Eukaryota; kingdom Metazoa; phylum Arthropoda; class Insecta; order Hymenoptera; family Braconidae; genus Diachasma; species Diachasma alloeum. The sequence goes on along the minus strand of NW_021681198.1, from coordinate 23,635 downwards.
AGTTCAAACAGGATAGAGCTGAGTAGAGGCCCGGATCGGGGGGTTTGACTGACTCCAAAAATGTTAGTTGGTACTCGGTCGAATTGTCGGTAAATGTGAGTCGGGTGCGTGAGTAACTCGGCAGTAGCAGTCCCGCTGTGACAGGGACAGGTTCGGAGGGGGACTTTTGTCCTCCTTGTACTCAATGTTTACTTTATGTTTTTTAGTTGATTTATTCGCCGACTAATCAATATTAAGGTATGAAACAAAGACTGTTCAATGAAGAATTAAATTGCCCATCCATCAACTCCCGTTTCATTACTGTAATCTCTGCAATAAAAAAATTAATATTGCGACGAAAGTCACGGCGCTATACGCTAGACAAGTTCCAGGGGCGCGCGGTTTGCGCGCTGTCTCGTGGACATTCTACGCAACTCTCGGAGGGCCGCTCCAGCTGACACTCATATGCTTACATGTTATTAGTCGTTACATTAAGTTTTTTTTCCTAATTCATTAAAGTATCATATAATGTCAAATGAGTCATAATTAAAAGTGGGTTTCAAGAGGTCGATTTATCGGCCTTCCGGCCTAAATCAATCAGTAAAGGCACAAAATTAGTAAAAAGTTATTATGTCAGTGACGTGAGAGAACTCATCCATGGAAATGATAGACGTATCTGTGGATCAGTAATCCGAGAAACTCCTGGGGCACATAGCACCCCTAAAAAAAGACAATATTTACTCCCCAGTCGTTCAGGTAAATATGCCCTACTATAAAATAGTCCATTAAAAGTAAAAATTAACTCCGCATTGAGGTGGTGGAGAGCAACAAGTTAACTCCGTCCTCGGTTGAGTTTTTGTCATATATCTCCAAATCTGAGGAAGATCGTGGGTTTCACATAGAGACTTTGTTTGGAGGGAAAACTGAATTTAGAGTGGATTGGGAAAGGGGTAGTGGAAATGCCGGTGAAAAACGAACGCACTGAGTCTATAAAAAATATACTGATTTATTCGGTGGAATCGAACCACCTTAGCGTCACTTGTTACACTCTGTTAATTGTCACTTAAATTAATTCAAACTGTTCTGAATTTAACACTGGAGATTTTCTGAATAATATACTGAATAATAGGAGACTGTACTGAGAATTTAAATAGGAGATGTACTGATAAATAACTGCTTCGAACGAGTGATGTACTGACGCCGTTCGAAGGTAAGGCTAGTAGCTACTAAGAGCTCCTAAGGTGCGATACTGCTCTGTACAATGATCTGAGACTAACTAACGCTGAGATTCGGTGATTGACTAGGCCTGACCGTTGACCGGAGGTTTCCCGAAGATTTTCGTAAGTGGCCGATCTCTGGTCAACCGTTGATGTACTGAATTTTAACTACGTTTCAAACACCCCGGGGGCATTCAACATCAGGTTGTTGAATTACTGGATCTGGTTTGTGCTGGTCTGGTTCTGCTGATTCTGGTTCTGCTGATGCTTGCTAAGGGGAGAAAAACAGGGTAAGAGACGTATCACTTGCCAAATTAAAAAACATATGGAAGATGATACTTAACTCTCAGTCCTGCAGTTCCTGGATGTCCCCTTGCTGTTGATCGTCTTCATCATCTGGGTGATCTTCTTCTGGAGGTTGTTCTGGTGTAGGTGGGTCTGTAGGAAGCAGACAGAGCTTGGTGATTGGTCTGTCAAACACCGAGTGGGCTACTGTGATGTTCTGGAGATTAGACGACCCATCTTGATGTCTGCCGACTTCTGCTTTGCTCGTTCTGACTGTGGCTACTCTGGTGAGCTCATCTGCTCCTGGTCTAGTCGCGATGACTCTGGCGATTGGCCACTGGGCTGGTGGAAGGTTATCGTCGACCATCAGCACCATGTTAGCACCTCGATGTTCTGCTGACGTGTCTTCCATTTGTAGATCGACTGATATGGTTGGAGACACTCTTTGGAACACCTGGACCAGAACCGTTAAACTATCTGAGTCGTTGGGTTCCATCTCCTCATCTTGAGAGGATTCTCGTCGATGTAGGAGGACTCTGGTATTACTTGAAGATTTGCTGGTAAAGAGATGTCCTGGGGTGAGAATCTGGAAATCTTCTGGGTAGTCTGACATCGGATAGATTGGCCTGGAGTTTAGACAGGCTTCAATCTGAATCCAGATGGTGTTGAGTTCCTCAAATGTTAATGTTGTCGTTCCCAAGACTCTCTTGAGGTGATACTTCGTTGAATTCGCGGCTGCTTCCCATTGGTGACGAGAGCAGCCTGAATATTTTGGTGATGGAGCCTTTTTTTTTGTTGATCTGCTGCGCTGACGAAGGTGGTGGCGTTGTCATTGTACATGACAGCTGGAATACCCCATCTTCCGGTGAATCTCTTGTAGACTGCGAGGAAGGCTTCTGTTGTTTCTCTGCTGACGAGCTGTAGGTGACCGGCTGAGATGGTGAAGCACACAAACACTGCGATGTGCACTGATCCCGAGCTTGAGGATTTGTGAATGCTCTTGTTGGTGAGACTATGATTGCGGGCAGTTGACCCATCTGCTGCTGAGCTTGACTAGCTCGGTGTCTGGCGCAGATAGCACAGTGTAGAATGTACGCTCTAACTGTGCCTCTGCCACCGAGTATCCTGTAACGTTGCCGAGTGCAGACCAAGGTGAGCTGAGTCCCTCTATGGAGGGTCTTCTGGTGAGCTTCTGCGATGACGAGTGTGGTAAATCTGGACTGACGTGACAAGATTATTGGGTGGATCTCTTCTGGGTGATGTTCTGAAGTTCTGGATTGGTGACTCCTGGATAGCTGTTGATTTCTGTCGAGTACCCGAAGAGCTCAAGCGAAGTACTGATGTGTTATTTTACCCAAAATAATTTCGCATCGTTGATTTCTCTGGTCGTCAGGATAGATCCCGGGGGCATTGTTTGCCTCCTGAATCTGTCGATGGCTCTGTTGATGGTCGCTGTGACTGCTAACAGCTTCGCCATCGTGCTGGTTCTGTTGAGGAGCTCGGCTATCTCGTTGATTCTCTGTACAACTGGGTGGGCTTTCACTGGATTCGTTTCTTTGGCCACTTCTGGGATGTCCATGGGTGGAGCATCGATGGTTGATTGTGGCCAGTCTTCAGGGTCCTGATTCATCCCATCAGGTCCCGTCCATCAGAGGGGATATTCTGCTAACTGATCTTGAGTTATGCCCCTGGAGGCGCAGTCGGCTGGAATCTTCTCACTGACGTATCTCCAAGTGGCATTCGGGAGAGTTTACTGGATTTTGATCACTCTTGTTGTGGACGAAGTCTGTTCATCTCGAGGGTGGACTCCCGATCCACGCGAGTGTCCCTGCTGAGCCTGACCAAAGGTGAGTTTCTGTCTGGTCTAAGTTTCTGGATTTGTACTGGAATGTGTCGGACGACTGATGCCAACACCGACCCAGTACCTTGGTGACGGACTCTTCAACCTGGTTCACTTCTCCCTCTGTTGATAAGCCGAGCTCATGCAAGAGCTGAGGGCAATTACTGCTCTACTTCTGGAGAGGGAAGCCTCCTGCCTGGTGATGTCCTTGTAGCTGCTATGCTATCTCCTTGAGTTCTACTGGTGAGTCTGCTCCGCCGTAGATGTCGTCTACGTCACGACCTCTGGCGATTGTCTCGACGGCTGCTGAAAATCGATGACCTTCATCCACTGCTGGTTTCTGGAGAACTCTCAGAGATAGCCATGGAAAGCAATTGAGACCGTAGGTGACGGTGGTGAGCTGGTAGGTGAATTGCTGCTTGTCGTCAACCCACAAAATTCTCTGAAGATCTCAATCGTCTTGGTGATCTCGTATTTGCTTGAATATCCTATCTTCGTTAGTGTCAAACATGAGCCTGTGCTTTTTCGTCCATGTTGAAACGTTCATGGCGTTGCCCTGAAGTTTTCCATCAGGATACTGTATAACGTTGAGTGACTTTCCTGATGAACTGCAGCTGGAGCCGTTGAAGACGACTCTCAACTTGTGGTGATTGCCTGTGCTCTCAGAACCCCATGGTGAGGAAGATAATAAACTGGAGTGGGTTCTGGGGACTCTATTGCTCTTCTCATATGACCCAAAGCCTCGTACTCATTGATGAACTCCTTGTACAGTTGGGCATATGCCTGATTATTGGTGAGTTTACTGACTGCTGATCTCAGCTGACGTGAAGTCTTGAATTTCGACTCCCTGAGAGCTGCTGAAGATGTTTTCAATGGGAACCTCACGATGTAACGTCCCGTTGAATCTCTGCTATTGGTCTGAAGCGATTCTAGCACTTCAGCTCGTCTGGTGATAACTCTGAGTATTCTGAATGCTGATCTGTTGTTGATGGCTGGAGTCCTTCAATACGGCTCTCAGCTTCTGATTGATTTCCTTTCCAGGCCCTTGATGCGGTAGATAAGATGCTGAAGAGGCTTCTGGAAGTTCTGATGTCTCTGTGATGTGGATCGTAACCTTGTTCCACTCTTGTTGATCCTCTGTGTGATAGCTCTGGTGTTCATTTTTCTGTCAATGCCGGGGGCATTGAATGTTATCAATGCCGGGGCATTGAGCTGTGTCGACTTGAAGGTTTAACATTGTTCCTTCAGTTGACTTCTGTTGTTGATGGCTGGTCCCTGACTTGTGATGAAGCTCTGTGATGTTGCTCATTGAAGAGTCCTGTACTGCAGTTGAGGCAAACTTCGCTGAGTAACCTGGATTGATTGAGCTTGATAGCGTCTAATCAAAATTGTGTCGACACGTTTTCTTCTGGTTGACGTGAACTTGACGTTGAACCGCCTCTGTTGTCAAGTCCCTGCTATAACTGATTGGACCAGTCTGCTGTTCATTTAGGTCGGCTAGGTGAAACTATTCTGGAACGCCGATCCCAATTCTGCTGAACTCCATTGATGATCTTCGGAGTTATAGTTGATGTGATAACTGCTGTTCTGATGGTCGCGTCTCATTGGTGAGTCTTTGACCTCCTGCTGATGATATACTTCTTTCTGGTAAGCCCGTTGTCGACAAGGAGGCATAAATCCCCTCGATCGACGCCAAGCCTATTGGTGATGATTGCTAGGGGGAGAAGCACAGGGTGAGAGACGTATCACTTGCCAAATTAATAATAAATGGAAAATGATACTTAGCTCTCATTCCCTGGAATCTCTGACTTCCCCGCGATGTCTGCTGTTGATGTTCTCTCTCATTGATCAGTTGATTGGTGAGGTTCTCATTCTTCCTGAAGATCAATGAGGTTGCTGTTGAATTACAAATCTTGGTAGCAATTCACTGGATCATCTTGTTGAATGTCTGCACGTTGTTGATACTCTGGAATCTGTTCTGGTTGATGTACTCGTAACTCGGAGATGAATGACATCTCTGTTCCTGATTGATGAGGTCTCTGGCATTGCTGGAGAATTCTCTTGGTGATTTGATTATTTCTCGGGCTGTCGCCAACAGCACCGATTATTGATCTTCTGGAGGTGAGTTGACTTCGAGTTCTCATTGGTCAGTTGATTGTTGAAGTTCACTGCTANCTGGAGTTGAGTTGACTTCGAGTTCTCATTGGTCAGTTGATTGTTGAAGTTAACTGCTGCTGTTGATGTACTGGGTTTAACTGTTGAGAATGACCAATGAGAAAGTGAATGTGTTGATTATATTCAGGAATCATTCACGGTGAAAAGTCACTGAATTCCTGCCACTCTGAAGGGTCCCCGTCGAGGGTCTTCAGAGCGAGTTTCCTCAGCTGATTATGCTCTAGGGCGTCTGGCGATGTACTGATCGGTTGAATTTCTTCAGCTAAATGACCCCTCAGCCTGTTGATCAGCCTCACACACTGCTTTCTGGTGGTGGCTGCCTGCTCGTGCACTCCGTTTGCTAGTTACGGGTGATCGTGAGGAATGGACTCTATCAGGCTTTCCTAAATGGTGAGTAATTCTGTCCATTCCGAATCCAGGATCCTGTCATGACCGTCCAATTCCTTGGAGGTGACATCCTCGTCGGTCATGTTGACCCTGGTGAGCTCGTGGTAGACCTCGATGATGCTGTTTACTCTGAGCTGAATCTGTCTCGACTGACTGAGTTGATGTACTGTGAGACCCTCCTCTGTAATCTGAATTGCTTCGGAATATCTTTTGTTGACATCCGCAATTAATTTATCCCCCTGAATGAGGGCATCACCATGGTGTGTGGATGACAACCGTTGGAATTTCTGCTGGTGAGGTTTCTGAAGTCGCGGAGGGGTCTATTGAATCATTATTCATCTGTAATCTTATTCTCAATTACTGTTTCGGGGTCTGACATGGTGATGTACTGTGTTGTTTACAACCTGTCAGATTCCGTGGTGAGTGAATGCGAGAGTGTCTACTTTACCGACCGCCGAGAGTTACCAATCGTTGAGGTGATGTACTGCGTCAGTAAACGGTCGACTCTGCTGCTCTGGAGTGCCGTCTGTTGCTAGGCGCGTGGGCCCGCGCTGAGAGGGTTCGGCGACACTCGGTGATTTCCGCTGACTCTCGACTTCACAACACGTTGAGGCACTGGAGGACACTGTTGTTTACACTTCTATTGTCCGGAGAATATAAACACTGGCACAAACACGACTGGAACTGTCCGTTGGGTTTCTGATGTGAACCCCGAATGTCCGCGTGGGTTTTTCACTGCACTGAATAATTTCACACTACTGATTCCCGAATCCGGCTCGAAGGACCATGTGTTTGGAGGGAAAACTGAATTTAGGGTGGATTGGGAAAGGGGTAGTGGAAATGCCGGTGAAAAACGAACGCACTGAGTCTATAAAAAATATACTGATTTATTCGGTGGAATCGAACCACCTTAGCGTCACTTGTTACACTCTGTTAATTGTCACTTAAATTAATTCAAACTGTTCTGAATTTAACACTGGAGATTTTCTGAATAATATACTGAATAATAGGAGACTGTACTGAGAATTTAAATAGGAGATGTACTGATAAATAACTGCTTCGAACGAGTGATGTACTGAACGAGTGGTGACTGCCGTTCGAAGGTAAGGCTAGTAGCTACTAAGAGCTCCTAAGGTGCGATACTGCTCTGTACAATCATCTGAGACTAACTAACGCTGAGATTCGGTGATTGACTAGGCCTGACCGTTGACCCGAGGTTTCCCGAAGATTTTCGTAAGTGGCCGATCTGTGGTCAACCGTTGATGTACTGAATTTTAACTACGTTTCAAACAGACCTCTTTTGTAGCTCTTGAAATTCTCTACAAAAAAGTTTGCATGCCAATTTCGCTGTCTCCATTATATTCCAAGATATTTCTCAAAATGTCGATCAGAACTGAATTTACATTAATTTACATTTTCTTTCCTTTCAGCCTCCCATGGACGATTTGGGAATGTGTAAAAATGCACTCCAGAACTATTTTTTGCATTGTTAAAACAATTCACAATACAGCAATTACGTTTCGACAATTTCTGTGGAATTTGTGGTGATTTTTCTAGGGGCTCCATAACACATGTTTCGGTAGTAAACAGACTGACTGCCCCCCCGAGAGTTGCTACAGTAGGCCACCCGGTGGCACCACCCGAGCTACTTCTCTAGCGTATAAGATACCCAATGTTTTCTCGGCGCAGAGTGACTCCCCAATAATTCGCCCGCTAATTAAAAAATCGTCTCTCCCCTCCTAATTAACAATAAGGAATGAAACCAATGTTGTTCGATGGAGAATTAAATTCCCCATCCTTCAACCCCCGTTTTATTCCTTAATCTCTGTAATAAGAAAATTAATATTGCGACGAAAGTCGCGGCGCTATGAAAAACTCAATGGTTTCTCGGCGCAGTGACTCCCGACAACTCGCCCGCTAATTAAAAAATCGTATCTCTGCTGATAATTAACATTAAGGAATGAAACCAATGCTGTTCGATGGAGAATTAAATTTCTCATCCTTCAATCCCTGTTT
>NW_021681198.1:10925-15190 GCF_001412515.2 Diachasma alloeum | reverse complement strand
GTTGTCGGGAGTCACTGCGCCGAGAAACCATTAGGTTTTTAATAGCGCCGCGACTTTCGTCGCAGTTTTAATTTTTTCATTACAGACATTAAGGAATGAAACGGGGGTTGAAGGATGGGGAATTTAATTCTCCATCGAACAGCATTGGTTTCATTCCTTAATGTTAATTAGGAGCAGAGATACGATTTTTGAATTAGCGGGCGAATTATTGGGGAGTCACTTTGCGCCGAGAAAACATTGGGTGTCTTATAGCGCCGTGACTTTCGTCGCAATATTAATTTTTTTATTCCAGAGATTAAGTGATGAAACGGGGGTTGATGGATGGGCAATTTTCCCGCAGGGTACCAAGAGAATCAGAACAAGTTATGCCATCTCTGCGATACACTGAAACGAAAACTCCTAAGGTACCTTCCTGCAATATCATATTGACGGTAATATACCGACATTTTTAAAGTCCGACATTGTTCGGACTAAATGAAGTTTCTTCGATTCGAAATTTATACTTGCACAGTATGTCCAAGGTATAAACTCTGATGCTTGGAACAATTATCATAATGATACGATAGAATTATAATTGCTTATACCATGTATAACTCTTTTTGTCGACCTGTAGAGTATCGTAAATTAATTAAATTAGCAGCAAGAACATTTTCTCATAACTGCGATAGCACGACTATCAATGTCTCACTGATTTGAAGTTGGTATCTATTCCCATGAAAATGAAAGTAAATTCTCCTTTTTCGAAAATTGACTGCTGATTATCTTGGAAATGAATAGAATTATAAGCAATTATTTTTAGTGAGTATAATACTTCCACGTATCATACTGCCAAAAAACCATCCAGGTAGGAACAGTTGCATTTGGCTGAAGCATGGCACGGAGAGTTTTCAGGATATAATTTGATACCATGCAGTCCATTCACGAATAAAAGGAAATATAATCTTACTTTTTGGTGGAATACTCGGAATTACATACGTATTATTCGAAAATTGATATTAATGTACATTCTCACTGAAGGAAAATTGTTTTATCCACTTATGTGTAATTTTTTATTCTTTTACAATTTCAAATTTTGTGAGAAGACAAATTTGTAGAATACCATTTCAGTAAACAAATTATTGAAGCGTACAACTGAATGTCCCATATTCAATGGGATATGAACGGTTATGAGACTATTATCAATTTGTACTAACCATAGTGATAGAAATGTTTAATTATGAAAAAGGATCTTTGTGAAACTTTAATATGACAAAATATGCTTGTTTTCAAAGCTGTCCACCGTTGATATATAGATATTTTGACAGCGTTTCTTTGTACACCGTCTGGACCATGAGTATATTTGAATTTTGGCGCTTCTATTGATATGTCACTACCCAAGTAGCAAACCTTGCAAAAGATATCTGAAAGTATACCAAAAAGGCAGACTAATGTCCGTCCAATAGGTATCTTGCAGTCATACGATAACTTTTAGTCAACTTCTAGGTAACTTCTAGACACAAGTTACCTTTTTGGACAGACATTAGACAGCCTTTTTGGTATGCTTGCAGATACCCTCCAGAACTGTGCTGCTTGGGTAGCAAAGTGGCGGTCGTGGGGGTCACCCGTTCTGCGGCACGAGCCCCGTACCCGTATCACGTACAAAATTTGGACTGAGCCGAAGAAAATATTCTTTCCGTGTCACGGGACCTGAAAATTAATTTTCGTATCACGGGACCTGAAAAACCCAGGTCCAGGTCCAGGTTTGCAAGTCCCTCGACACGAAAATAAATATACACACCTCCCCATGGAAAACATCACACTCCCCCACGTGCTTGCCATCCTCGCCTTCGGCGCGGAAGACAATCTTGCATGGGGCAGACGATGATCTCTGTAGTGAAGTGGTAAAACGAGGTAAGTGCATAAAATGAAATTTTACAGGAGAGCAAAAAAACGGCTATGTCATCGATAGTGGGAAATTTAGTACAAATGACGCCGAATCTTTATTCTACTGTCCTTTAACTTTTTACCCTATTATTATAAAATTGCGGAATTAATCCTTTACGCAGTTTTAAGTAGTTACCTTCAAATTTTAATTCTGTGTGGAGAGTCAAGTTGACTTAACTCGTTGGGTTATCACAAAAAGAAGAGATATGTTGACTTAGCACATGAAGTATGTAAATTTTACTGAGGGTCAAACGTTACGAGGGTCACTAATGGGAGGGTCAAGCGTCACGAGGGTTACTAAGGGGAGGGTCAAACCTCACGAGGGTCACGAGGGTCAAAGGTCACGGCGGTCACTAGAGGGAGAGTCAAACGTCACTAGGGAGAGGGTCAAACGTCACGAGGGTCATTAGAGGGAGAGGGTCAAACGTCACAAGGGTCACTAGGAGGAGAGTCAAACGTCACGAGGGTCACTAGGGGGAGGGTCAAACATTACGGGGGTCACTAAGTGNCCCCATGGAAAACATCACACTCCCCCACGTGCTTGCCATCCTCGCCTTCGGCGCGGAAGACAATCTTGCATGGGGCAGACGATGATCTCTGTAGTGAAGTGGTAAAACGAGGTAAGTGCATAAAATGAAATTTTACAGGAGAGCAAAAAAACGGCTATGTCATCGATAGTGGGAAATTTAGTACAAATGACGCCGAATCTTTATTCTACTGTCCTTTAACTTTTTACCCTATTATTATAAAATTGCGGAATTAATCCTTTACGCAGTTTTAAGTAGTTACCTTCAAATTTTAATTCTGTGTGGAGAGTCAAGTTGACTTAACTCGTTGGGTTATCACAAAAAGAAGAGATATGTTGACTTAGCACATGAAGTATGTAAATTTTACTGAGGGTCAAACGTTACGAGGGTCACTAATGGGAGGGTCAAGCGTCACGAGGGTTACTAAGGGGAGGGTCAAACCTCACGAGGGTCACGAGGGTCAAAGGTCACGGCGGTCACTAGAGGGAGAGTCAAACGTCACTAGGGAGAGGGTCAAACGTCACGAGGGTCATTAGAGGGAGAGGGTCAAACGTCACAAGGGTCACTAGGAGGAGAGTCAAACGTCACGAGGGTCACTAGGGGGAGGGTCAAACATTACGGGGGTCACTAAGTGGAGGGTCAAACGTCACGAGGGTCATTAGAGGGAGAGTCAAACGTCACGAGGGTGATTAAATGGAACGTCACGAGGGTCACGAGGTGAAGAGTCAAACGTCACGAGGGTCACTAGAGGGAGGGTCAAACGTCACGAGGATCACTAAAAAAAAAGACATGTTGACTTAGCACATGAAGTATGTAAATTTCACTAAGGGTCAAACGTTACGAGGGTTACTAAGAGAAGGGTCAAGCGTTACGAAGGTCACTAATGGGAGGGTCAAGTGTCACGAGGGTTACTAAGGGGAGGGTCAAACCTCACGAGGGTCACGAGGGTCAAAGGTCACGGTGGTCACTAGAGGGAGAGTCAAACGTCACGAGGGTCACTAGGGAGAGGGTCAAGCGTCACGAGGGTCATTAGAGGGAGAGGTTCAAACGTCACAAGGATCACTAGGGGGAGAGTCAAACGTCACGAGGGTCACTAGGGAGAGGGTCAAGCGTCACGAGGGTCATTAGAGGGAGAGGTTCAAACGTCACAAGGATCACTAGGGGGAGAGTCAAACGTCACGAGGGTCACTAGGGAGAGGGTCAAGCGTCACGAGGGTCATTAGAGGGAGAGGTTCAAACGTCACAAGGATCACTAGGGGGAGAGTCAAACGTCACGAGGGTGATTAGATGGAACGTCAAACGTCACGAGGGTCACTAGAGGGAGGGTCAAATGTCACAATCCTTGGCGAGTAGCGTGCCCCGCACGTTACGGGGCAAAAAGTTGCAAAAAGTGGCAGTCATTTTTATCGATAAAAAAGGGTAAATGACCCCCAAAAATGCTGTGGGAGTTAATATACAGCTAATTAGTTCATAATGGCATCATTAATTCATAGTTTTTAAATTAATTTAATGAAATAATTGTTAGTGGATTGAACGCCACTATGGGCAATGTATTCCGCAAGGGGAATGCCGCGAGATGGCGGCCGAGTCGGTTTCTCCACTAGGTCGGTCAAGTCGGCACGGGCATCAGTGGCGGGAGAAATGTTGATGCAAAATTAAAAATGCATTTTCACAAGTAACAAACTTTTCATACAAATTAATTATTGTTCAAATATTTTTTATTATTATATAAATCTTTTCTCATCATTGCGAGAACAGGAAAAGAAGGGGTGCGAATATAGTTGATTATACTCGGCTGGGAGATATATAGAGGTG
>NW_021681198.1:0-10905 GCF_001412515.2 Diachasma alloeum | reverse complement strand
GGGGGGGGGGGGGTGAAGAGCGGAAATTGTTACCCATATGAAAAATTCCTATAGGAAATCTATATAGGATTTTTCAGGTATGTTTTTTTATAAGATTTCCTATATCTCTGTATATGATAATTTTGCTAATCAAGACCCTGCAAATTTTCAGGGTTGTTAAAGGTCTAATGGATTTAAGGGTCTGGAGGGTTTAAAGAGCTCGAGGGTCTGGAGGGTTTGCAGAGTTTTGTTGATCTGGAGAGTTTGGAGGGTCTAAAGGTCTGAGGTCTGAAAGGTCTAAGGGGTCCATATAGGGGAGGGCATATAAGCACTGCCCCCCTCCATGACCCCTAGATCACCTATCTATGACGGCCCCGTGACCCCTACATGAAATTTTCATACGTGTATATATGATAATATACATGTAATTTTTTCACCCTCATCGCTTAACCCTTTTATTTTGATCCCCTTATATTTTCGTGATTATCATTACTATTATGTTATGACCCTCATAATATGGCGATGGGGAGAGCAGGGGGAGAGTGAAGAGCGAAAATTTTTGAATCCTTCTTGTTGGTGGAAAAGTGGGGAGGGGGGAGGATGGGTGATGGGCGGAGATAATTAAATATGAAAATATGCGTGCAATATTTTGACACTCATTTTATATCCCATTATTTTTCAACCCTATACATAGAAAAATATAAACGTAAATTACCTTTAAAAGCAATCGTCTTTCACGCTTTCTTGAGCGTATTTAAAATTTATGTTAAAGCTTAAAGTAAGCTCAAAATTCACATAAATTACTATTACTTCAATGGAATTTAGCACGTCATATGCATAAATTACACACAAAATCGGCATAATTTACGTTCATATGAACGCAATTTACGCTTTCATAATGCTGAATTACGCCCAAAATTAGCGTAAATTACGGTTAAAATCTTCGTTAAATGCGTTCGAAATTGACGGAAATTATGTTTATATGAACGTAATTCACGCTTTTTTAAATCTATTTAAAAGGGAAATCATATCTAGAATCACCATAAATGACGCTCGAAATAGTCATAAATTACGTTCACATATATATAATTTATCGATGTGAGTATATACTATATATATATATGGTCATATATATATGAGTGGTTCACACATGGGAAAGGGCGAGGATTCTGCGTATTAATGTTCCATTCGAAAAATTTTAGCCGCTGATTACTCTTCATTTTTGACATCTATGATCTCTGAAAAATATGATATTATATTTAGGTATTCCATGCATTTTTCTAACGTTTTTCCTAGTTAATTTAGCCCACAAATGCCTAAAATCTTGAAAAGTGTAGCAGACTTCCAATTTTTGAGCTTCAATTTTTTTTTCATCAATTAAAAAAAAAATGTGCAGAATACCAATTAAGAGCTTCTTGAAATTCGAATCTAAGACCGTTAATTTAGAAATTTTTAAAATAACAAATTAGCCTATTTATATAAAATGACCAGAAAAACGGAAATTTGGTATGGTAAATTAATAAATTTCATATATGGATGATTTCGCCAATTATTGGTCGTGCTTCGCGCTTTTAAAACTACGATTTTGTTGATATTTCTAATACGGTTTAAACAGCCTAAAAAGGGCCAATATTTTTTGCGATTTTTTTTCAATTGTATTTTGTACAAATATTTCTGTTATTACTAATGATACCAAAAAAAGAAATGAACGCATCTTACACTCATTTTTCCTATTCTCAATAACGCCTGAAAAAGCCGATTTTGTTAACATGACATATTCCGCCTACCTATGGTTGGGTTTGAACTTTGACCCCTTCGCATACTGACCCTACGACCTAACCACTAGACTATCGCACGATTCATATAGTTACAAATAAAAATCAACTATATCAATTTCACTGCATTATTTTTTGCGCTCCACGTTGGATTCATTTATGCATTCAACTAATTCGTGGAGTTAATAATCAGAACCAATATAATATTATTTAATAAGTGTTATTATTATTATCATTATCACTATGAGGTTATATTATTATTATATTATATACTCAATTATATTATGGAGACCATATAATAACGGTTAATAACGTTCGCTACTAACGAACGAATAATTGTTAATAATGATAGTAATAATTATCACTATTTTTCAAAATTATTATTATGATTATTCCCCGAATTCAAATCTCGAGGAGGCAAACCATTCATCTAAATCTCGCAATAATCTGCGAAAAATCTTATTCATTAATCTATTATTATTGAATTAATCCCATTATGTGTAGATCGTTCAAATGAGTTGGAATGTTTTCTCTCTCCTTCTTCTCCATTTTCTTTCTCACTCGCACTCGTTAAGTTTGGTGGAGGACGGGCACGTGTACAACGCGACGGAGATGAGAATGAGTGAGAACGAGCGCGATACATATTCCATTCTCACTCAGTAGGGGAATACCGACAATAGTATAGCTGCCTGTTTTACCAACAAAAGTGTACTCGCATTTAGTTCATGCGCCACCGCTACGAAAAAATCCAGTCGAAACTTTTACATTGCCGTGGGAGATCTACCTTATAATCTCTGATCTCTAGTGGGGACCAGTGGGACTCACATCTGGCATCACTGCATTTGGCATCACTATCGCGAATCCATTTTGGTGATAGGACTCACCACCATAACCAATTTATTTCGGTTACATTCTTCTCGATTAGTGTTTCATTCATCAAAGTAATTATTTATTATTTATTTTGATGCCATCGGTCTTAATCCAAGGAGATTGAAGGGTTAATTAAAACCAGGTTTGTTGGAGGGGGGGGGTTCCCTTCTTTCTTTCTTTCGCTATACTGACGCGATTTTGGCAGAAAATATTTTTAACCACTAGGCGTTCAGGTTTAAATATTATTCTCAGTAGGATTTGAGTTACTTTTTGCGACATGCAGTATCGATTTCGAATTTTGGAAAATTGTTTTTTCTTTGGACGGAGGTATAATAGTTAGTTAACGAAAAGATAGAAGGTTAGGAGAAGGGAAGAGCTGAAACACTTATGTTGTTTCTTGACAAATTATCGATGAGCCTGCACAATCATGAAACAATACAAATACTCTCATTTAATAGCTAAGGGAATTTCCTCTTACACAAAAAAATATGCTAACTAAGAAGAGAAAAAGTGCGTTGATATTCATTTTTTCCCAAGTAAGATCCAATTATTTGGTATTTTTTTGTGACAATCAAATATTTATGATTATTCAGGGGTTCATCGTCCATCCTACTTTCTAACGTGTTTCCACTTCCAATTTTCCATGTTTGAGATTCATCCTTATCATTATAGCTTTATTGTCAATTTTTTCGCTTTAGAACCAAGAATGAATATGGCGAGTGCACCAGGGAAACCGTTTTTCAAGTATCCTGAAGAGATTGAACATGCTTTGAAAAGTAACTTTCGAATAATTCTGGTCGATGGAGTTGTGGAAGGCAGGAAGAAAGATAAGAAAGCTGTGAGGAAAATAGATGAAAAAACAGTTCAGGTATTATACTAATATAAACATAAGTGGAAAAACCATCTCGATATTCAATTTTCTAAAATTCTTTCAGGCAAAGTATGATGAAATGATTAGCTGGCTGGGAGAATCACCAAAGGACCAAGTATTCAGAGTAAATACTCTTCAAAGGAGAGCTGACAAAGTTATTGATCTGATCAAGGCTACGGATCCGGTAAGAAAAAAATCGATTGAATAAAATTACGCTATAGAATAGAATTCATCAAACAATACGCTTCAAATTGACTGGGAATAAAAGTGGGACCAAATGAACCCTTTGAACTTGTTTTTTTAATATTCATTACTTATTGAATTTTTGATGGAATGATTTTTTAAGTACCATTTTTTTTCTCTGTGACGAGTCTGAGCGGAGTTGAATTGATCAATTTTTTTCTAAATTATAAGTCAAAAATGTTCATTTTGCTCCACCCTTCCATTATTTGGGCTGGATAGTACATGAACATAGAAATATATGCGCAGCCAAATATTATCGCACTGAACGATTTTTTTCTCTTTTTAATAGCGATCAGAGCTATATCAATTCACTACATTTCCAAAAGTACCCGAATTGATAATGGTCTTCAATAAAGAAAGCTCAGAGGGTGTGGAGAACAAGGAAATTAACGTGAAGGCACAAGAGGCAATTGTGAAGTGGTCAAGTGGCTCTGCAATTCTTCGAGGGGGTCACGTCTTTGGTCCAGACATCATGGGTCTTAGCAAAAGTAAGAGTAGCTTTGAAAAAAAACCGGAAAGAAAAACATTTAGTTATGCCATATAAATTTTTTTGAGAGAAGAGTTTAAACGACGATTTTGTGCAGACATTTATTTATTTGCCTGAAACAAATTTGTTTCGCATGCATAAATTTACATCTCAGTGCGGTGTCTCTCTGTAACTGGCTCCAATGCGGGTTCGATATCACTTAGAGTCCATAAATCCTGATGGATGGGAAATCATAAGACTCACTTAGCTCCAAAAAGTTAGCAGACCAGGGTCATTGGATCGGGTTGGTGAAAAACTCAAATTACGTGCTTTTTGTGTGCTTTTTTCTGCTGAAAAAATTATACTTTCTATTCCAAAATTTTCGCCGAAAATTTGATTTTTGAGTTTGGGCCATTTATCTAGCAGACCAGTGTCATCGGATTGGCATAATTTTCATAGTAGCGTGAAGTACTAATTATGTGCTAATTTTCTGCGGAAAAATTACTCGATTTTTCCCGAATCTTCCGCGAATTTCCCAGGACCCTGAAAATTCGTATAGTGCTGACAGATAAATGGCGGGTCCCACAGACCCAATGATGTATAAAAAGTTTCGATGAATCATGTGCTCCAATTTGAAGCCCATAGAAAATTTTCTGCTGCAAAATTTTCGCCGAAAATTTGATTTTTTAGTTTGGGCCATTTATCTAGCAGACCAATGTCATCAGATTGGCATAATTTTCATACTAGCGAGGAGTACTAATTACGTGCTAATTTTCTGCAGAAAAATTAATCGATTTTCCCGAATTTCCCGCGCATTTCCGAAGACTTCACAAATGGTCTAGTGACGATAGACAAAAGGGGGGTCCCACGGACCCAAGGATCTGCAAAAGGCTTCGATGAATCATGTGCTTTGATGTAAGGCCCAGTAGGAAATTTCCGCACTATTTGTCAATGACCCTAGCTTTATCGATCAATAAGACCCAATCCAAGATGTCACACGTCGGTCCCAGGATAAGTCAATAGCATCAATGAATCATGTACTTTAATTTGAGGCCCAGTAGGAATTTTCTGCACCATCATCTAACGACCTGAGTTTCATTGATCAACAAGACCCAATCCAAGATGGCACCCGTGGGTCCCAGGATAAGTCAATAGCATCAATGAATCACGTGCTTTAATTTGAGGCCCAGTAGGAATTTTCTGCTTCATTAACACATGACCCAAGCGTCATCTATCGGTATGACCCAATCCAAGATGGCGTCTCCAGGTCTCAAGATGAGTCAATAGCATCAATCAATCATGTGCTTTGATGTGAGGCCCAGTAGGAATTTTCTGCACAATTATCTAACGATCTGATCTTCATCGATCAATAAGACCCAATCCAAGATGGCGCCCGTGGGTCCCAGGATGACTCAGTAGCATCAATGAATCATGTGCTTCAATTTAAGGCCCAGTAGAAATTTCCTGCTTCATTAACACATTACCCAAGCGTCATCTATCCGTATGACCCAATCCAAGATGGCGTCCCAGGTCTCAGGATGAGTCAATAGCATCAATGAATCATGTGCTTTGATTTGAGGCCCAGTAGGAATTTTCTGCACCATTATCTAACGACCTGATTTTCATCGATCAATAAGACCCAATCTAAGATGGCACCCGTGGGTCCCAGGATAAGTCAATAGCATCACTGAATCATATTCTTTCATTTAAGGCCCAGTAGGAAATTTCTGCAATATTCTTTAATGACCCTAGATTTATCGATCAATAAGACCCAATCCAAGATGGCGCCCGTGGGTCCCAGGATGAGTCAATAGCATCAATGAATCATATGCTTTAATTTGAGGCCCAGTAGGAATTTTCTGCGTCATTAAGGCCCGGTTGGATGGATTTTTGCCCGACATGTCCCTAGAAAATTCCCCAGAAACTTGTAAAAAAAAACCATTTTCCGTTTCCACTAATTACGACCGTATGGTTACATAAAAAAATCTGATTTTTTTTTGAAAAAACAGATAATTTATTGCCTCTTAACGGAAATGGTGCCTTGAAGGGGGGAAATAGGTTTTTATATTTTTAATATTGACTAGAAAATAACGCAAAATAAACACCACCATCTCCCCTAGTCACACCACACTCGCGTGACACCCTGTCAATATGGCGACGGTAAATATCCAAAGTTATAAACACTTATTCCAATTTTCACACACACTAGACACTCTCGCGAACTAATTCTCGTTAAAAGAACTACTTTTGACTATTTTTCGGGAGTTGTCCCGAAGGGATTAGACGCCGCTAACTCTCACAATCAGTGAAATCGGAATTGAGGCGATCAGCTGTCGCCATACTGTCTCGCACAGTTATAGGAAAATGTGCCAGATGGGGCCACTGAAACCCCCGAAACTCGGCGTATGGAAATGAGAATTGTCGAGCGGATAGCTCAGGGGTGTAACCCAATGAGGGCCCACGGGTACCAAGCATTCCTGCATCTCACTCCCACTCGTGGAAATGGAGCAACACACTGTATTGCACTTTCCTTCAGCCATAACAATAATAATAACACTAATAATAATAATAATAATGATAATTGACAAAAACAACAAAACAAGTGAAACTCACCGTGTTTGCGCTAAATTTCGGGAAAAGCTCCACTATAGAAAATTTTAGAGAAAATTCGCCGATTCTCTAATCAAAAATCCGATTTTCAAAAACAAAAAATCTAACTCTCAATTCACAAAAACTCTCAATTCGCAAGTTGAGAGTTGAATTTTTGATTCTCAATTATCTCTCAATCTACTCTCAACTTTTTTTTAGAGTTGAAAATTGGATTATTGATTCTGAATAATCTCGCAATCTAATCTCCAATTTTTCTGAGAGTTGAGAACTGGATTTTTTTTTTGGCAATGGGATTTTTGATTCTCAATTATCTCTCAATTTATTTTCAGATTTGCATTTTGGAAATTGAATTTTTGATCATCAATTGCCTTTCAATTTACACTCAACTTTTCCACAGAGTTGAGAATTCTTTTTTTTTAAAATAAGATGCAGATAGAGCTGGGAATGCATTACATGACCTGTCATTGACG
The DNA here is from genome assembly GCF_001412515.2 of Diachasma alloeum. Lineage (NCBI taxonomy): Eukaryota > Metazoa > Arthropoda > Insecta > Hymenoptera > Braconidae > Diachasma > Diachasma alloeum. The sequence continues at coordinate 3,621 of NW_021681198.1, read as the reverse complement.
GTCATATGACGAGACGTTTTCCACAACTGTCACAATTTTCCCACCCTTCTATGACCGTCACAATTGGTCAAGAAAAAATGACAGTCATTTTTTATCTATACAGATGCGAGCTCATTGTTTTACTATCAATTTTTCTTTGAATTCATTTTGCGTTAGCCTAATGTGCATTTTTAAATCAAAATTATGGTCATTTTCCATCTATCTAGAGATGAAACTATGTTATTTATGACAATCACAAATTAGAAATGAGTTTGACCGTCATTATGTATCCATATAGATGGTTTGACAACAATTTGCTTACAAATTATTTGTGGCGATCATTTGTGGTTATGAAATTCGTGCGTCACATGACCGTCCTTTTTTGGTCACATGACGCGATCTCAAAAATGACTGTCATTTTGCATCTCTAATTCAGAATCATTGAGAATCAACAATGCTATTTTCACAAACAAAACAATCAAATTCTCAGTTCTCAAAAACGATGAAAGTAGATTGAGAGATAATTGAAAATCAAAAATTCTTTTTTCAAACGCAAACCGGAGAATTTTTTCAAAGTTTTCAGAAAACTGGATAATTTTCTCCAATTTTTTATAAAAACGCAGAATTTTCGCAAATTCTTTAATAAACTGGAGAATTTTCTCGAAAAACGGAGAAGTTTGTCGAATTCTCTAGAAAACCGGAGGATTCATCCGAATTGATTAGAAAATCGATGAATTTCATCGAATTTCCTAGATAACCGTAGAATTCTTCCGAACTTATGAGAAAATCGGCGAACCTCATGCAATTTAGTAGAAAATCGGAGAATTACCTTGAATTTTCTTGAATTTTTTTAGAAAATCGTAGAATTTTCTAGAACGTTCCCAAAAACTCAATAATTTTCTCGATTTTGTTTACAAAACTGGAACATTAATTCAAAGTTTTTAGAAAACTGGAGAATTTTTTCGATTTTTTTTTTAAATCGACGGAATTTCTCGAAAACCGGAGAATTTTCTGGAACGCTCTCAGAAACTTGGCTCTTCCGGACCAAGTTGAGAGTTGGACTCTGGATAATTTCTGGTTTTTGAGAGAAAATTCAGGGTTATTTGAAAGTTGAAGTGACGAGGCGTAAAATGCATTCTATGCCAGTCGGCCTCTTTACTATCAACTTTACTATCGGGATTGAAAATTTGATTTTTGAATTTTGATTCTCAAGTATCTCTGAATGCACCCTCAACTTTTTTGAGAGTTGAGAGTTGGATTTTTGATTCTCAATTGTCTTTCAATCTACTCTTAGTGAATTGAGAGTTAATTGAAAATCAAGAATCCAACTCTCAATTTTTTTGAATCTATTGAGAACTCATTGATAATCAAAAATCCTATTTTCAGTAGTAATACCACTAGTGCTTCAAAATATCCGATTAATTTTGGAGCACGAGTGGTATTTGACGGATTATTTTTCTACTCGGATATCGGCCAAGCAGAGGGCAGTGAACCGCACCCGGATACATTTACACAGTCATACATTTATAACGGACTTTTTTGTTTATCTGTCAGACAGAATATTAAACATGAAATGCGTTGAAAGATGAGAAACATTTGAAAAGCTACTAGTGAATTTCCTTCGGAATTATTTTTACACATTTCCGAAATAAAACTGTTTGACAGCCTCAAATACTGCGCTCTGATTGGCTGAAATCTGAGTGAGAAAAATAATCAGTAGTAATACCACGAGACCTCCAAAATTATCGGATATTTTTGCAGATTAAAATCCCGAGCGCGCAGCGCCAGGGATGAAAAAATTCACGGATGAAAAAATTCAACCCACGGTTACTCGTTCAATGAGCGCGACGCCGCCCGTTTTTGTCTATTTATATTTTTGTTTTTCTTGACGTTTACAAATTTTTAAAAATTAGAGTTCCTAGTTCAATCTTTTTATTGAGCGTTGGCANTTATCTGTTTTTTTTCTCCAAAAATTTGTTTAGCTACAAAAAAAAAAGTCGAACGGACANAAAAGCGCGCCGCTCCGCCCGGTGCGAGTGAATCTCTGTTGACCACTCGAGCGAGCTACATTTACTTCTTCATTCACTGCCACATTTGAAAGACGCACGTAGCGGTAGGCGCCAACATGGCAACAGCGCGGTTTACCCCAGCGGCGCTGCGCTAACCGTGCGATAAACGAAGGCTAGCGGCCGAGCGCGAGTGATCGAGGGTTAATAGAAATATTTACCTAGCGAATTGGTTAGAAACTTCTATTGGTTTTCTTTTGAACTCTCAATTAGTTTTTGGCCGATTTTATTGAGACGTTTAACAAAAAATATTCAATAGAAAAAGTCAATAGAATTCGATTTGTTTTCTATATAACTTATTCTATTGAGATATTTTTTATAGAATTTCCTCTTCTCAAATTTTCGAACTTTTTTTTTATTTTCTTGATGAGAACAAAAGGAAAATAGTAGTAAATTTGAGCCAAGGACATTCTACAGAAAATATCTGAAGAGTATAAGTTACATAGGAAAATCGAATTGCACTGACTTTTCCTATTGAATATATGCTATTGAACATTTTACTAGTATCGGCCAAAAACTAGTAGAAAATTCAAAACAAACTGTACATCGAAATTCCTAACGAATTCCCAAGATTTTTCTTGAAAATTCTTAGGTTTTCGAGAAAATTCCATGAAAATCTTCCGGATTTCGAGAAAATTATAGGAATGACTCAATAATTTCCAGTGTTTGAGAGAAAATTGAGTTAGTTGAGGATTGGAGCAACGAGGACTACAATGCATTTTATGCTAGCCCCTCTCAATATTATCAACTTTTTTGAAAATTGAGAATTGGATTTGTAATTCTTGGTGATCTCTTTATTTCCAATCAACTGTTTGGGAATTGAAAATTAATCCCAGGACAATTTTAATATATTTATTTTTCAAAGATAATGTGAAATGAAATTTCTAGTGAACGGAAATTTTAACTAGGAACAGGAGCCGAAAAAAAGCGGCAAATGTGAAAATCGACTCCTAGCCATTCATTGGAGCCTAGAAAGATCAATATCAAGGTTGAACGTGAGTCAACTTTGGGCCAACTCTGCATTGACTTTTGGTCAACTTTGGGTCAACTTTAGCTTGGCCTTGGGTTAACCTTGGCTTGACCTAGTGTTTCCCGATCTAGTATTGATACTTGTATCGATATTTTTTGTTCCGATATTCGATATTTTGGATCGATATTTGCGCATCGCGATATTGGGTGTATCGATATTTATGGGTTGAGATCCATATTTTCTCAGGGACAAGTAATGAGAAAAAAAATTAATCTAAAAAATATTCATAAGGGATTTAAAGATCAGGGAGGTCACAAGAATAAGATGATTCATCGGGGTCAAAATATCAGAAGGGACAAAAGGATCACAAGAGGATGGTCAAATTTCAAGAGGGTCAAACACCACGAGGGTTGAACGTCACGAAGGTCACAAGGGGATGATCAAATTTCACGAAGGTCAAAAGTTACAAGGGTCACATTGAGACCGTCAAGTTTCACACGGATTAAAAGTCACAAGAGTCACAAGGGGACGATCAAATTTCCCGAGGGTCAAACAGCACGAGGGTCACAAGGGGATGGTCAAATTTCACGAGAGTCAAACGTCACG
>NW_021681197.1:137213-281652 GCF_001412515.2 Diachasma alloeum | reverse complement strand
AATTCATTTTTGACGGAAATTGACGGAGATAGGACCCAAAAACTGACTTTAGCTACTGAGATTTCAATCTCAGTTTTTTGGAAATATCTCCGGTTCTAATGGTCCTTTCCCATTTTTCTCTCCTGGAAATTGAAGCTGAGCTCACTCCCCACATTTTTTGTCTTGGTCAAATTCATTTTTGACGGAAATTGACGGAGATAGGACCCAAAAACTGACTAAAATTTTCAACATGAAGAAACAATCCCCGTCGGTTTTGGGGGTGAAAAATTTTTTCATCGAAAAAAATGGAAAGGGGTTAACCTTCAATTTTTTTCGAGGAAAAAATTTTTCACCCCCAAAACCGGCGGGGATCGTTTCTTTATGTTAAGTGACCCCAATCGAATTCACAAACGGGGCCCATTGGTCCCGAACGTCCATAGGACCCTCCTCACCACAGGATTTCTGATTGAATTTGGTCAATTTTGGTTTTTTGGCCATATCTCCGTCAATTTCCGGCAAAAATCAATTTGACCACAACAAAACTTGTGGGGAATGAACTCAGTTTCAATCGCCAGGAGAGAAAAATGATATAGGACAATTAGAACTGGCGATAGGACCCAAAAACTGACTAAAATTTCAGTTTTTTGGAAATATCTCCGGTTCTAATGGTCCTTGCCCATTTTTCTCTCCTGGAAATTGAAGCTGAGGTCACTCCCCACATTTTTTGTCTTGGTCAAATTCATTTTTGACGGAAATTGACGGAGATAGTACCCAAAAACTGACTTTAGCGACTGAGATTTCAATCTCAGTTTTTTGGAAATATCTCCGGTTCTAATGGTCCTTGCCCATTTTTCTCTCCTGGAAATTGAAGCTGAGGTCACTCCCCACATTTTTTGTCTTGGTCAAATTCATTTTTGACGGAAATTAACGGAGATAGGACCCAGAAACTGACTAAAATTTCAGTTTTTGGGTCCTATTTTCGATTCTAATTCTCCTATCTAATTTTTCTCTTCTGGAAATTGAAGTTTAGCTCATTCCCCACAACTTTTGTCTTGGTCAAATTCATTTTACAAATAAATAATAAATCCACTGCAGATGCAGTCGATATTTTTTATTTATTCATTTGTACAATCAACTTTTTGACAAACTGCTTTCGTCTTGGTTTTTTTCAAATAATTGAACGTCTTTTTCCTTGTAAAGTATTTCCTCCGCACGTTCAGATTCCTCAATGGAGAAATTCCATGACTGTTCATTGGCTGTTCCCCAAATCATGAAGATGATGAAACCGATCATCATGTTTGCAGCTGCTATGAGGAAGACTAGTCTCCATTGTCCAATAGTTTGCTGAAAATATAGAAAAGCATTAAGGGCCGGTTTCCCCTAAGAATTAAATGAATCTTACATTATCATTCGTCAAGACTCCAACAATCAGCGGCGAAATGGCACCCACACCATTAACACTCAAGCCACAAATTCCCAAGAGAATACTGCTGAAGTTGGGACTCAGATCGACAAGATTAGCCACGGTTCCCGCTGATATTCCCCCCGTCACCGTTGTTCCCATCAGCATGAAGACCACGGCAAGTGTTGATTGACAACCACTCAGACTCAGACCCACAGTGAACGCCGCTTGAACCCCCGTGCACATTGTAATCGCCAATTTTCGAACTCCTGTTCGAGTCATTTTTCCTGATTTCAGGAGCCAATCGCTCCACCAACCGAATAAGTAGGAGAAAATCATGAGGAGAATGTGGGGAACTCCTGCAATCAGGCCGATCTGAAGACAAAGAAAGAATAAATTAATCGCTTTCATATACACAATTAGTTCATAATATTTTTTTTATTATTATTACATACTGCGTTGAGGTCCCATCCGTGTATGAACCTGAAATAAGTTGGCCCTTGAGCAAGAAGAGTGTAGAACCCCCAGGTGGCACCCCAGTGTGCAACAGCCGTAACCCACATTGGCCGGGAGATGAGAATAGCTTTCCACGGGATGGCTCGTTTTCTTGAAGCTGTCAACGAGGCAGGAGTGTTTGCCAGGATGTACTCGAGCTCCTCTTTGGCGATTCTAGGGTGCTGCTGGGGTGAATCGAACATGAAGAACAACCAAAAGCAATACCTATTCACATATCCATTCGGTTATTTATAAAGTCTCTAAACGAGCGAGAGTAACTACAGTTACTAGTTGTTGAAAAATTATTCAACTTGATGAAAAAGTTGACCAGTGAAAATGGTCATTGTATCCTTTTTCAAATAGTTTCATCATTACCAGATTATGCAGATGCCAGAGACGAAGTAGAATGCCGCTTCCCAATTGAAATAAGTAATGATAAATGCGCATAATGGATATGTAATTGCGATTCCCACTGATCCACCCATGTAAGCACTGACAAATTTACTTCTTTCGTTTGGGGGAATCCATTTTGCTGTCATGACATTTGTGGACGGACTGACGACACCCTAAAATCCCGACCAATGGCCATCATTATTCTGAGGTCCTTAATTGGTATGAAATTTTTTCATTCACCAGAATTACGCCCTGGAGAACCCTGAGGACCAGAAAGACATTGAAATGCCACTTGATGACAGTGGGAATCAGGAGCCCTAGGAGAGAAGCTAGGAAATTAGCTCCACCAAATACGAGTTTCGTTCCGTACTTCTGGGCTAAAATCCCACCAGGTACTTGAGTCGTCCAGTATGACCAGTAGAATGCCCCCAGGGCTAGGCCTTGCTGGTACTCAGTCCAGTTGAAATTTCCAACGTGCTGCTGCTGCTGCTGCTGCTGCAATAATTTATCAAGAATTATTAATCATAAAGCGAAAACAAAAGGGCAAGATTCGTCAGTGGAAGAGAGGTATTTAAATTCTTTCAAGTCATGAGCAAACTCGTTCGCACCTGAAGATAATTTGCTACCTCCTCCCCCAACCAAAAATCTTATTAAATGAATTATTCGCTGACAATAAAATGTACCTCAATATCAGGAATCACACTCGACTGATTCAACATTTCGTAAGAATGAAACGTGGAATTAAAATTTGGTGCTAATGATGCAACAGCATCGCATTCAGCTAGACTGCTAGGTTTTTCTGTTCTCGGTATCACCATTGCCACTATCACAAGATTCAGACTGACCTTGATCATGTAGTTGACGATACCTCCAGTGAATACTAGGTACCACAGAATGTTTCGACATGACAGCCATCCTATACCTCAAAAAGTATTACCAATTTGCAAATTTGTTGATAACAAATGCAACGAAAAAAATTTAATGAGGAGAATTTTTAGAACCGAGTCGTCTGAGTGATTACCAAAGCCGCCACCCATTTTACATTTTCGGGGAAGAAAAACAACATTAGTTTCAGTTAATGATTCATTTTCAAAATTGCCATACCTGTTAGCCTTCGTATGATCCTTTTGAAACCAGCCTCAGTGTTGGGACTCTCTGGAAGCTATGGAAAAACCGGAAAATCAATTGTATATTTCATCAATTTTTATTGCTTTATCCAATTTATAATTAAAAATTGGATTTTACAATAAATTTTTGGTGGTCATTTCCACGATTATTAAGGATTTTTTACCTGCTTATCATCATCCTCACAAATGTTTGCAATTGATGTAATTTTATTATCGTCACATTCTGAGACGACTAAATCATCAGCTGGCTGATGAAAATACAAGTAATACTTATTGATAATCAACAATTTCCACAGAAAAAATCATGATAAACTAATCGAAAATACTCACTTTATCCAGAAGTTTTTTATGCTCGCGCTGATAATCAACATGATCTCGATTCATTTTTCTGATCGATATTCCCAAATTTGAAAACTCTTTCGATCGAAATATAATTAGAAATTCTGCAATCTAAAACTTGGTAAATAAAATTCTATCAAAGAAGAAGACAATGATTTCGATGGTGAGACAATTTATTACTTACTTTTATGCGATTGAATTGTTACCGACTCATTTGAATGAGAAAAGTATTCTTTGTTTTCACCTTACGAACTGAGCATTTGTTCATTTATGTAGTAATTTAGTGCCCCGTGTAATACAAAACGTATTATCGATATCATCTTCCAACGATGGCGAAGTCGTAATAAGTACAAAACAACCTTGTCAGCTCTACCGCTAGTCAAGCGATAAATAATTATTCGCCAGCGCATGTTGTCAAGGGGTTTGACAATTCATTGAGTTGATTGTTGAAATTTTAACGATTATTGTTGCACTTGACGCTGATGAAATAGTCCGAAATATATCATCACATACTTTCGTAATGAAGCTCAAACAGGCGTTTGACAATGTTTGACAATGGAAAATTCAATTTAGGAGGTTTTTTCCTAAACTAAAAACTACAGACTGCGAATGAAAATAAATGCCTTGACTATAACTTTTTTCATAACAAATTGTGGGACAATGGCAGCATATTTTCTTCATCTCTGCATTCAATATAGTGCTCATCAACACGAAAGATGAGAGGGAAATTGAATTAATCACAACTAATTAATTCTCATGGTACCGATGATTTCTTTATTTTTCTTCTCTTCGTGTTGAATGAATTTAGTGACAATTAACGACAGTTCTATAACGCATTGAAAAATTACGAAATTATGAATAATGAAGTAGTTTCTACTCAATTGGTCCATTGGAAGACATTTTTTATGATATAATAATACATAAAAGCGAGACGGAATAAGTAGTCTATGGGAGAGGCTGACTCCGTGCACTGCACCATTGGATAAAATCTAAATTAACTTATATTATTATTAATTATACGAGGAAACACAGTTTTACGGCGACTAGCGTCAACGTGCGGTTAAGAATGATAGTCAAATAATTACTTCTAGGTTTTATCCGATAATTTGAATTTGAAATTATTCTCGAGTACTCTCATCTTTGATATAACTCTATTATATTTTCATACTCACTAATTAGTGAGTATGAATTTTAGATTTTCGTCTAGTTTTAAATAAACTAAATATTACAGACTGCGAATGAAAATAAATAAATAAATATCCTCAATTCGACTAAATTCTGCCGCAAATGCATAATCTATTGTTTAATTTAATTATTCTCTTTTTGAATCCAAGTCCACTTGGATAAAATGGTGTTTCAAACGCCATAATTATCTCTCATTAAAACTACCCTGTGCTTTTACGTTTATTTTTCTCATTGTTTTATTTATTTTTTAAACTGTTTGAAATATTCAACGATTATCATGAATTATGGCAGTACTTTTCGTATATTTGAACACGCTGGCACATAAATTTTATATTATTCTTCTTGTTTTATCCTATTGTAAAGCTTATTCATTTATTTATCATATATTTCCAATATTTCCCTCCTTTGGTTGAGGGTGGTTTTTTCTTCAATTTTTAATCCTAAAAACTGATTCATCAGGAACGCTTTTTTTTAGTTCAATTCTATTGGAAATATGAATCAAAGAGCTGCACTATAATATATAAACAACTTTACTTTGGTTCAATATTCAGTTGAAAATATAAATAAATTTTCAATCACTTTTTTAAATACCAGAAATATTTGATTGAATATTTTGACGGCGTTTTTTTTCAATATTTTACTGAGAATAATTTTTTTGACTCATGTATTTGATGCAATTCTCAATTAGATGGCAATTGAAGTTGCTCAATTCTCCACATGAAAAATTACTTGGCATTAGGGTTGAAAAAAATGCCAAAATGGTCTTTAAAATATTTTTAGCCTAGAAATAAAAAGTTGTGTAACTCCTTAAATCTTCTCCGCAGAAGAAGAATTTCACGAATACTTTCTGACAATTACTAACTAGCTGGAAATTCATTTGATTAAACATCACCTCAAATTTAGACATTAGTAGGTGGATCCATAGCACAAATGATGGACTTGACGACACTGGCAGCAGCCAGGGCAGCGTAGGGCTGCCACTCTTTCCCCCTGGCCCCATCCTTGTAATCAGCTATGCCCCTGACCACAGCAAAACTATCCCTACAATTGCCAAGAATGCTCTCCACGACTGCATCCATCTCAGCATCAAAAGCTAAACAACCAAAACGAGAGGCGAAAATCTGTCTGAGTTGATCGTCACGAGAGACTATTCGACCTGAGGCTACAGGTGCCAGATGGATCTTGGGACAGTTGGTCCTCTTGGCTGTGTCCTGAGGGGCTGCAGGGTGTTCCACCTCGATGATATCCCTCTCCCCAATGGCCATGTACAGTTTATCTGATTCGTCTGGGGGTCTTTGGAAGTCGTGCTGAGACTGAAGATTGCCCAGGTTCTCCAGACCTTCTTTAAGGTAATTCCTCCAGGGAGGGCTCGACTCCTCATCTGCCTGCGTCTTGAGGGTCTGGGATATCTCCTGGATTCCCAGGTTCGATGGACAATACTCCTTCGTGTCAAAGTGATAACTCTCATCCTCGTTCGATTTAGCCCCTTCACAGTAGATGTAGACGTATTTGTTGTTGAGTGGAGTCGGGTGGGAGACAACTACATCACCCAGTCTCACGTGCTTATTGTAGTCGGTATAATGGGGCACTCCACCCCCCACTCCCACCAGAAAGACATAGTCGACTTTTTGAAAGGTGCCTGAGGGAAAAGTTTACCGTTTACTCGAGAGCTTTTCGAGAGCTTTTCTAAGGGTTTTTCCCCTATGCAAACTTTACCCAGCAGACGAGTTGTTGTATTTCCAGCTGCTGTCATTGCTTCTCTCGTGTGTCCAACTGTCGGCAGCTTTGTGCAGACTATTCTATGGGCACCGATGTTGCCGAGGGTGTACACGTTTGATTCTCCTGAAAATTATTTTTTATTTTCATCAGGGGAATTAAAGAGGGGGAATCACAGGTGCTTTGTGCTGATGCATTTTATATAATTGGATTATGTTCTTCTGATTAAGAGAGAGAGAGAGAAAGAATTGCACTAGAATGAGTGTCATTCTCTCATAAATCTTGATCACAAAGTGCTTTAATTGCGTCATTATCAACACATAATTTAGTAAAACAAATGAGATGGCAGTTTTTATTTAATAAAATACTTTATCCATTTCTACAAACCCATTTGTTTGCTCGTGATTTCCTGAAAATAATCTTGCGAATAATTTTTTAAATACAAAAACACTGATCCCCTTGATGATGATGATGATGATGATGAAACAAACAAGCATTCCCAAAGCCTTGAAATGATTTTCAACAACAATCATAACACGGATATTTCGTATTACAAACTACTTTACCAAATCGGCAAATGACTTTCGGAATACCCCCATCGACGGAGTCTGGTGAGCTTGGAGTACCTAGAGTTATCATGCACCATAAAATAACTTGGGAAAGGGGGGAAGAGATTATGCGATCCAGTAAATTGGAAGATTAATAGGCTAGATCATTCCGGCTAATTTGATTAATGAATAGGAGGCACTCACCAACAGTTGTGTAGCGCACAAAGGTCTCTTTATTCTCGATCATCGAGTCAACTGCCAGTTTTTCGCAGTATTGAGCTGTGATTATCGCTATTGTTGGCTGTTTTGCACTCGCCATGGTTGGCATTTGTTTTACCACCTAAAAATCGTAAAATATAAAACGAACTGTATCATTTGGTCAGGAGATATTTGACAATTTATTTCATTTGAATTACTTTAATTTGAGTGTCTTGATGAGCTACTCTCGTGAAAGCACCAAGACCCATAGCCTTCACCACTCCCTTTTTCTCGAGGGCCAGCATTATGCCAGTCACTGCATCAGGCTCCCAATTGTACTCCCTAAATGCCATAAACCGTCATTAAAAAATTGCAACCTTAATTTCAATACTCTTTGGGTATATGAAAAACTCACTTTGCCATGTCCTCCACATTGACTGGATTCGGGTAGGCGGATTCTATCAGCTCCAATACCTTCTCAGAGGTCAATTCTACTGCCTGTCCAATGACTGTCTCATCAATGGACACTAAAAGAATTATCGCGAAGATGAAGATTAATCAATTGCTTGCTTAAGAAAAAAAAAATGGAGAAACTCTGTTAATTCATGGAACAACGTGAATGGTGATATTTCATGATGATTAGTGTCTGGAAAAAGGGGTCTTATGGTAGTCATCCATGCCTAGTCTTGAGAACAAGGGCAGTGTGTCAGTTATCGATTATTCAAATTCGTAAGAAACGCAAATTCCAAGCAACAATCCTTATTAAATCAATGTTGTTATGGTAACATATCTGCAACTGTTGAGATCCATAAAATGTTGAGTGTCATTAAATTGTCAAAAAGTTCACTAAACATGAATACAGCCATGAGCCATGAAAAATATGAAACAACTAGTGAATAATAACATTTTCTCATGAAAAAAATCTACAGAACAAATCTTTCAACTGTGCTTTTGTCTAGATTTTCAATTACATTGCGTGCAATTGTGGTCAACTCCTTCTTCAATTGACGTCAAATTGAAGAAAAATGATTGATATCTATTTTTAAACAGCATCTGTTTGATTTTTTTACAGGGCTTTTCAAAATCTAACAGCCTGTGAGAAGGAAAAATCAAATAAATTATTGAGAATTGATAAAAAATTGCAGAGCAAACGTGAAGATTTCTCTTTCCTAAATCGAACCTGATATCCGAACACTTTTCTTTCTCGGTAGAGTGTACAGACAGTTGCCACTTCGAGCTGTGAATAATGCAAGACAAAAGATTTTTATAACATTTTCGTAAATAGAAAAAAAAATCTATATTAATGGTAATTGTCCGGCAAATCACATTTGTCAATTGACAGTCACTTGCGACAACGACACTAATTTAATTGTCCTCTGACCCTTTTCCCCCCTCCCTCCCCGCATCCAATTACTTGGACTTGAACCAATTTGAGATGAACGTTATAATGTGTGTGATAAATTGAGTATCATTTACATGGTCTCGTTGGTAAAGTGATTGGTTCCTCCAGCTGTTTCAGCTCTACCTCCAGTTTCTTTATGTTTGGATATTTGTGCTGCATCAGTTTCATTATCTTCTTGATGAAGCCGACGTAATCTGTTGTAAAAATTAATCCCAATCGTGAAAATTTTCATTTTTTTGCATGAACTCGACGTAATTAAATTCAAATGATTGCATCAATCAATCAATTTTCCTCAGTGAAGGGGAAAAATTTGCCTCTGGCTAATTCTCATTTCTCGTCAATGTTTTTCAACATTTTCAATCGAATTTTCGCGGATAAAAAATATAAATGCACATACCTCTAGGAAATTCCTGAGGACTCACCAGCTCCCTGAAGAACTCCTGAGCCACATGAGGTTGTTCAACCTCTGGTAATGAATTAACAAACCAGAATTGAAGTCTCCTAGACTCCTGGGTATGTTTTTTGGTCTGTGCACTGACGAGAAAGACTCGAAACTCGAGACCAAGTTGGGCAGGCCTCGAGATCCCATTCGCTGGTTGAAATCGACAATTAATTTCCCCATTGAAAAATTAATCCGGATTAAATGATGAGGGATAACTACCTGCAGCTGCATGTTTATTGATGACAATCCCCTTGTGATCGCCCCCTGCCACATGGACGTCCCTTTGATTCTTCTCAGGAAGACGATCCACCGTCTGTCTCTCGATGATCAGTGTCGTTGAATTAGCAGTCTTGCATTTCGGCGTCATCACAATGTGTTCTACAAAACCCAATGTTCAAATCATGCAGCTGAATTTTTCCTCTAATTTTTCCAAGTCATGAGCAAACTCGTTCGCTCATATCATCATTTGAGCCTTCACCCTATTATGATGCACACAACAGTCTAATAATGACACCCATGTGTTCACTCACATCAACTCTTTGCCATTGAGAAATGATAATGACTCAGAAACGTGACGTTATTCAGTCCCGATAAAGGTGAGCAGATTACCTCGAGTTCAAAATAAAAGCAAAAATATTCTCAAGTATTTCCCGCTAGAACTCGATGAATTATCGACAAGTAGGTCAACTCACCAGTCTTCGTATCCCCCATGTTTCCAGAATCCCTGGACCAGACACCTATAAATTTCGATGATTAAACTGCCGATCGTATTTATTATTTTATAAACGTGTGGTTCGCACTCGTCAGTCGTCACCAACAAACACTGACGGATTTATCAGCAACGGCCGGCGCGCTACGGCTTGACTGAACTCCCCTACTTCCCTCCGTTTGTCAGCTCCACGCTTCCACTTGCTTCCACTCCTCTCTCAAAAACCCCTTCTATTCGTACTTTCCTTTTTTATCAAGTATTTGGTTGCAACGTTGATCGCACAGGGCGCATTACGTCGCAGAAGCCCCGCGGGCGCGCGCGCGTTCATATTCCCCTCCCCGGGGGCAATGAACGTGGATTTAATTGGGGCATGATCCCCTCAATTGTCCGATACCTTCACACCTTATTTTTACTAGTTTCATTAGCAGTTTTTTTTCATAATTAAAAAAAAATCCCCAAAATTATTCTCTTCAAATAAATAATACAAGTTACTCAGATTTTTAAATTTATGATTGGAAGATCTTTTCGAGATATTTCAAAGTTGAATCATGTCTGGATTGACCACAGTTTTTATTCCTCACCCAATGTTTCTTTTATTCCATTGGCAATGCCATTTCCTTTCATTTTCCTTGATATGCACGATTAATTTGGATTGTTACGGCCAAAATGACCATTGATCCGTGAATCACAAATAAGAATGGAGGAAATAGAATATAGTTGAATAGCCTATCGATTTATTTGAATGTGACGAGTTCGACGGGTCTTTCTCCAGAGGCGGTGACGTCATGCGGTCATTAAAAAATGTGATATCACTGGAATTTCACTCGACAGAAATTGACTCATAATGGAAGAATATCATTTCTCTTTTATTGTAATTATTGTTAAATTTGAATGAGTTTCTTCGTAGCCAGGGGTAATGTAGTATTTTTTTGGGAGTTGTTTCCTTGGCATGCTATTTACGCTGCTATGGTCATCGTGGACTTTCTAGTTGTGGTTGCGGTAAAATAGAAATGCGAGGAAAAATACTGCATTAAAGAGTTTATTATTTTGAGGCTTTTACATTTTTTTACATGGACATTTCTGATTAATAAATAAACATGGAGTTGAACATAAGACTGGGGATGAGTAATATTTTATATCAGGGATACTCTCACAAACATTTGGGTTCAACGGTTTAGCTTCTTTTCAAATTTAAAATCTATTTTACAATTATTTATAGTTGCGAATATTTTGTGAAACCTCGATCATGCAGTGCTAGCGAGTAAAAAAGACAATTTTAATTCAATATAATCTCAATTATTTACACAATAAGCATAAAAAATTATTCATATTCTTCTCACATTTTCCAAACGAATAATCAACAAAAGATTGAAAACAGATGCAAAAACCGGCTCGACAAATTCATAAAAACTCAAGACCTTGACAGAAATCTTGAAAGGAGGATGAAACTAATACTGCCGGCAGGCTCGAATAATCCCCGAGGAATGAGAATTGCGCTAGAAACCGGGGAAACCAGTAAAAACTCACTTGAAATAACAATCGGTCAATTTATCTGATAGGCACTGAAGAAATTGATGACATGGAGGTGAGACTCGAGGGCCCAGAACTCAAATTGAGTTTATCGAGTTCCTCATCGGCTTTATTATTCTTCAAATCCTGCTGCGTGTAGAGGAACTTGTTCCACTCGTCCCCCCGTGGATGAGCGAGATTCTCAGCGACATCGTAGACCCAAATCTTGCCAGAGTCATCTCCAACGGTGACATGTAGCCCACTGGGTGTCCAAGAGACTCGATTCAGCGCTGGAGCCCCATCGACAACGACACTGGCTGTTGGCACCTCAGTATCCTGATTCAAATTCCACAGATCCAGATGCCCTGAATCATCAACAGCTGCGAAAAGTGAGGGATGCGTCGGTGACCAGGCGACATCGTAAACATAATCACCATTGTGCTCAAAAGAATGCAGGGCTTTGTTCTCTTTGAGACTCCAGAGCTTAATAGTCCAGTCGATGGAGGAGGTGAGGAACAAGTGGGAGAAGTCGATGCCCCCTTGGACGGCATGAGCACTGACCGAGGTAACTGGGCCCTGGTGACCCTCGTAAGTCTCAGTGACACCAGCTCGAATGCCATGACGACATGCCGAGTAAACAGTGCCATCCTCACTTCCGACTACGAAATTATTCACGTCTCCATGAGGAAATGCCAGACACGTGACAGCAATTGGCTTTGACTGCTTCGCCTGGAGGTCCAGGGTCTCCTGGGGTTGAGAGAGCATGTCCAGACTCCAGGAGCACATTTTGCCGTCTGTCGAGATGCTTATGAGATTGTGGGCGTTCTGAGTTCCCACGACATTGAGACAGTAGACTGGGTGCGTGTGAGCACTCGCTGACAGGGGAGTTCGTTGGATTGGCGTGCGTTTCTGGACGCGGTTGTCCCAGAGGACTATCTGCCCTGCGTACGTACCGCCGAGAATTAAATTCGGGTGGAAACGAGCGAATGTTGTCGACATCACTGGCGACTGACAGTGGAAGATGAATTCAGGGGTCGTTTTCTTGAATTTTGTGTTCCAGATGAGGCAGATGCCGTCTGGGTCGTTGGGGGCATCGTCGTTGTGGTGATAGGAGGCTGCTAGAAGCTCGGGGAACTGGGGTGACCAGTCGAGAGAGGTCACGCAACGGTTGCGGGACCAACGCTCGTCATAGAATGAACGGTTAAGCCACAGCCGCTGATGGCTCTTTTCGTCCCTTTCAGACGAAAAACAATTAAGAATGAGTTTAGCTTATTTATTATTCGTCGGTGTGGAAAAAAATGGAATATTCACTTACATTCCTTCATCTCCATCCAACGTTCCAGTGTAGTCGGCATAAATATCGACAGATTCAGCTAATGCCCTTTCAACAATTCTACTAGTTCTGTCCAGGAATTTTTGAAAGTCCTCGGAGAGAATCAGCATTTGTTTCTCTTCTTCGCTCAATTCCCGGACTGCAATCAGTCGAAAAAAAAACAACAAATTCAATTTAGTGGATTCTTTGCTGCCAATCGATTTCTGTGGATTTTTCTATTACCTTCTTTGGGCTTCTCCTCCTTTGACTGCTGTTCGACCTGAGTGACTGCCGGCTGGACCTCTTTCACCTGTGGCAGCCCATGAGGTAGAATACCCGGTGGTAGCTTACTTTGGAAACCATCCATGTGAGGAAGACTGTTCTCCTCATCCTCGGCTTGGCCATCATCATATGTCAAAACTGTGGTGAATAAGCTAGTCCCGAATATCTATTCCCTAATTCTACTCAATATTCTTCACGTTCTCGAGAGAGAGAGAGAGATATACATATAGATATGTTTTTTTTTTCGCCGGTGCCAATATTCAAATCTATCCTCAAAGGATTCAGAGTAATTTCTCCTAATCGACTGGCTCTACTGCACTAAATCTAGAGCGCTCAATTTACATGCTGCTCCGAATAACAATGGTAAAATAAAAAATAGTGGCATGCAATGGGCATTAGTTACGCGATAAAAATGTAATTCAACATTATCGTCGATGTCTCTCCACCCTCCTGACATGCTTCAACTCAATGTCTCGATGACACGTGGAAATATGAAGCTCAAAGTGGCGGAACATTTGATTTAGGCTCAATCAAATTGAGGTGTACACATAATTTAAAATTTGATGAGCAACTTCTACTTCTCGCGCTGATGCTCTTACTGTTTTTTTTGTTCAACAACGTCTTCATTAAAAACGAAACAATGATTATAGAAACATGTTAAAAAATAGTATCAAAAAACTTTTAGGAAATATATTGTTCGTTTTTATCTCTATCAATTGGTATTTTAAAAAAACAATTTTTTACCCTCGAAACAAGGTATAATTTTTGCTGAATTTAACAAAAAAGCGCTTGAGTCTAATCACAATAATAATAATCATTGTTGAGTTTAAATAAAAAGCCGTAAAAAGCCTCATAAATGCCGTAAATTGATTTTTTTACCGTCGAATATTCCGCCAGCTTCACCTTCATCTCGGAAATAATAATGTAATAAATATGAATATATGAAACGCAACTTCCTGAGTCTCATGCACAATGAGGAAATGGAAAAATAAAAAAAGTCTGACAGACAAAGGAACTCAATGAAAAATAATACAGTCATGCGAGTCGAATAGGTGCACCCTGATAAATTCACAGGTAAGTCGAACGGGCCAGCGTAAGGTGTACGCATGGCAGAATTTTCAATTACTTCTCCGTGTGCAAAATTAATTACGGGTTGCAAGAGCACTTAGAAGCCTTTTCATGATCCTCAACGAGCATATTTTCAGTGATTTTACGGAGCCTGAAGTCCTTTACATGTAGAAAAAAATTAAATGCGAATGACTAATGTGAATGACTAATTTCAACTGAAAATAAAATGGAAAAAAAAACAAGAACAACAAAAATCAACTGTCAGGCTCGTAGTGAACGTGTGGATAAAGTGAAGCTTTGGAGGATGCTCGTGACAACAAAAAATATATAGTAACATTGTAAATTTAGGGTTCACCTTCTCAGAGTTGATCACCTACCTGTGAATTCGTCCTCCCACTCTAAACCAGGATTTAGATTGTACTCGTCTTGAAGGAGGGAAAAGAAAATGTCAATCAATTTCGTATCCTTTTCACGTTTACGTTTCAATATTCTCGATGAATAATCATTGACGTACTCAGGGTCAATAATAATTCAATGGAGTCTGAAGCGTTTCGTCAGTTATTCAGTGAGTTTTGTTGTTTAATAATCTAATTACATGCAATTATGCACTCTGGCCTGTTGCTGTTTTGTTATTTTAATTAATTAAATCAGTCTCTAGTTGTACATACATAATCAGTGTTAAGCAAGTCTGCTTGTTCGTTAGAATAAACAATTCACAGTAGTCAGAATACCTCTTTTTGTGAATGAAAAATTCAAGATATCTCAGACAAACGTTAAATGTTAATTTCGGCACCTTTCACTGCATTAGTTCATTATTGCACAATTGTTACTTTGGATTATGGATTAATTGAACACCTTCAAATATATCAATTGAGTCTAGAATTGAGCTTACAATGAACGTGAATATCATTTGGAGAACTCTGGAAGGTGCGTTAAGTTGTGACAAGATTTATTCGATTATTTATTTATCCCCTGCTGCAATTTCATTGCATGCAATATTTCATTGTTCCCTTTTCTTCATTAATATTCAATCAGTTCTGACAGATCGTGCAACCAAAGTTGACCCCAAGGATTTTGAAATTCGTGCACTGTCTTTATTTCAATAGAAAGTTGACAAAACGAACTGAATGAATTTTCATTTCAACGTCAATTTTCGCTCAACATCTCCTTTAGATTTTAAGATATTGGACAAAAGATTGAGAAAAATAGAAATTTACTCATTTCGTCTTGACATTTTGATATTAATTTCGTTGGGGAGATAAGGGCGAGAGAGAGAGAGCGAGAGAACAGTAGGCGATAGCAATTATTCCACCGGGTGGAGAGTGAGATTTTATCCCAAAGTTTCAGCGATAACTTGATCCTATTGTTTTTTATTCTTCATGGATTTCGTTGTTCGCACCATTGACGATCGGTCCTACTAATATATAACGTGTTTAAACTCAATACAAACCAAGGGAAATCATAACTTACCGTAATAGTCGAATGCATGAGCTGAGGGGAGGGGAAAAGAGGAAAAAATAGTCACTTAGTTGTTTTTTTCATCTCCAGAGTAAATAAATGAAAATATCTCAGCTAATTTGAAGATACCTCCCTACACTCAGGGCATGACTTTTGCGGCATTTTTTCAAGCATGTAATTACGAAAAATATTAATATTAGTGGTTCATACTCGATTGCTCTGTCTCTTCTCTTCATTCGTTTTGTTTTTCAAGTAAAAGAAAAAGTCTACGTGTTCTTCACATACACTGAATGTAGTTAGGTGTGATTCTTAATTAATCGTGTACAAGATTTTTTTTTTACTGCGCGTTAGAGGAAACATACATATTCATAGCTATAGTATTCTACGCATAAATAAAATGCAGTGCGTCGTGCATTGTTCAAACTTTGTGAGCCCTCGGGATGTTGAGAAAAAACTAGTAAAGTGCAAAAAAAAACTTTGCGAGATGAATTTTCAGCCAAAAGTGGATGGAAAAATATAAAAGATGGCTCAAAAAAATTGTTCATTCTTGAGGAACTGGATAGAACACGAGTTGACAAAGGTTTGAAAATGTCAAGTGGAAGCACCTCACATTTTTTAGCATTTCATAAATGAATTATTTGTCCTCATAAGATACTTTTTAACGCGTTTCATTCAATTTCTGGAGAATGAACAAATTTTCCCGGCTGTTTTTCACATTTTTTCGTCTCTTTTAGCTGACAATTAATGGGTCCAAGTTTTCTCGGCATTTGCGTAGTTTTTTTTTACCCCTGAAACCTCTTAAATCCTAAAGTAATAAATTTTATCCTCACAAGAGTCTCAACTCTCATCAATATCGAAAAATATCCATATTCTCAGGTGAATAGTTTATACCATGCCTTGTCACACTTATGCCCACCCCCCTAAAGTCTCTCTACAATATTTCACTATCATTTGTTACTGGTTTTGCATATCAACAAGTGATAAACGTTTCTCCAAGTTGTTCGGAATCAATTAGTTATCAAGTCAAGTGACGATTAATCGGTATTAGTGAGGATAATTTGTTAATCAGACAAATCCCTGTGTTAGTACCATTCCCATTAAAATCTCTAGTTTTTAGAAATCTATTTTCAGCTCGACTAGGACAAGCTCAAGGTGTGCAAGCTCCAAAAGTTGTTCTCGTCTCTCACATACAATTGTCAATAATTTCTTGAAAAGTGTGGAGTAAGATGTAAGCATTTGTAATTATCCAACTAATTCTGGTATTAAAATGAGTTTATTGAGATAATAAAGAGCTGCTGCAGCAAAGGATAACCATCCAGAATGAGTGGATAAATAATTAAAAGCATGTAAGCAATAGCAAATTTGCTTTTATGATCCTCCACATCCCTCAAAAACTCTCTCTTTCATATCTACCGATAAACAGTTAACGAGAGGATATTTAAGAACAAAAAAAATTAGACAAAACATACATAGGTAGTTTGGTGCAGACCCACCTTTCCTGGGACGCCACCAGTCAGTCTCAAAGTAGCCTGCGGAGCAAGAGTGAGTTGGTGACGTTGTCGTACAGTAGGAGTAGATGGTGTTTGCGGAAGAGGAGGCGGACAGTCCTTTATTTATTATTTTTTATTTTTGTTTTTCCATTATTACCACACCAGGGCCATTGTTAGAAAATAACCGCAATATCAGTCGGATTGTTTCATCCATTAGATTTAAAATTAAGCAGGTAGAAGAGGTATGGAAATTATAATTAAGCATTGGAATGTTGAAAATTTCATGTTCGGGAAGGTTCACCGACTAAAATTGCGGTTGGGGGGGGAGGGGGGGGTTATGTCTCAAACACCACGTGTTTTCCTCAAATTAGAGTGTAATTTCCGTAATTGAGATGAAGAAGGAGATGATTATACTCAAAGTATAAATGATTTGTTAATTTTTTTATGATGATTCATGACACATGTTCAAAAATAATATCATCTCCTTATTCTAGTCAAAATACAATCCACAGGCCCCACTAAACGAAATCACAGAGAAAAATGAATGACGAACTAAAGAAAAATTGATGAAAATCAACTTTTTTGAGATCATGCAATGATTTATTAATGAAAACAAATGGTAAAGAAACTTTTGGATGAGGTATTGTGACTCCATGAATGACGAACGAGTCCAATGAACGAATGAAACCCACGAGATTCAATGAAATTAAATTAAATGATAGTAAATCAGAGTGCACTGAAATTTATTCGGTGCACAAATTAAAAGCCACGATTTTTCGTAAACGAGCTAGTTAAAATTATTCACGTGTGAATATGTAAGTTTCCTCGCCAGAAATTGATGAATAAATAACATAAAATGTTCGAACGAAAGAGGAAATAATTGAATAAAATTAAATCAGAGGATTAATTTTTTAGATTAACCGAAATATTTGTTCCAAGGAAGAGTTAGCTTATGACTAACATCGTGTCATGGTTAACTCACTCTGTTAACATTCATCGATGATTTATCGTTATCACGATAGAGTGATTTATTTATTTATTTAAAATAGGTGGTAGGTTTTTGTGAAAATATGACTCACCGTCGTGCGATGTTTGGGCTGTTTGGGCTGTTTGGGTCTGCTTACTGTACACCACTGGCTCTTTTGGGGGAATGTTTGTGTGGGCCACTGAGACGACTGTTAATTCACGATTTGATTTTTTCTTTGCTGAACTACTGTATGAAAAATGATTAGAAATTATTTTCCATTACTTTTCATCCACGACAGTCTTGGGTGAGATGTTAATGTCAATTAAATGAGTTTAATTATCAACGATAAAAATGCATACATCTGTTATTTATGAATTTTTATATCAAAAACTGGAGTATTTTCCATTAATGGAAAAATGATTTTCTTACCTTTGTGCTGAAGTTATACTCGATGGTTGCATACTGGCATCAGGGGTGACATTATTACTCACATCTGATGCAAGAGAATTCATACTCGAGAGACTAGATAAAACATCTAAATCAGAATGAAGAAGAAATAGATATCAATTGAGTTTCAAGGTCGATGGAATAAAATTCTTTGAATTAATATTTTATAATTTTCATACCGGAGACAGGAGCTACTCCGAGCGAAGACAGCATAGCATCCAGTTCCTTTCGATGATCTTTGTCAGTTCCAGCTGCCCTTACTGTCGCCTCCTCCACCTAAAACCCAGTGAAACTATCACATTGACAAGTCTTTATACTGGAAAAATGAGGGCTGATTTATTGAAGCCTGCAACACTTGCATCTTTCTGCTCTTTCTCCCTTCTACGTCGTTCCTTCTCCTCCCTAATGGCCTGCAGTTTGGCCTTCTTCCTCTCCAACTCAGCCTTTCGATCGGACATCATGACTTGTTCAGGTTTTTTACGCACAGAGACTGAAAAATTAATTGTAAATAGTTTTTGAGATGTATTCTCAATGGAATTGATGGCAAAATGGCAAGAGTTTGAGCTATTTGTAAATGGAATGGAGGGATGAAATTGATTTATCAATTGCAAAAAAATCATCTGAATGACTCAAGAAGTTGAGAAATATGATAGTTTTTGTAATGCACACCGGTGACATTTACACTACACAAGCTATAGGATATCATGGACTTATTGATCCAGTTCAAACCCATATGACTATAGCTATCCCATCCCACCTTCACAACACAACAACAAAAGAATTAGCAAGCCTGACAATATCGAATGTCCCTCGTGAAAAAATTTTCGTCGATCAACTCGTAAATATGCGAAATTCATGAACTCTTCGATGACTAAATCTAACGGATAATGTACCATATATGACTGCAGAAAAATTCTCCATTTGTCATTTGTATTTTATTCCAAGAGAATTTCACTCGAGGGATGTGTGAATAAAAAATTACCTTTTAGAAATAAATTAGAAGCTTGAAAACATGAAGGACGAACACTTTGACGAAAATATCACTGCAGACAAATACAACGAGAACGGGAGACGTCAAATCTCACACGATACGCCCGACAGACGATTCCATTTTTTACGAATGGCGCATTCAACACCACCAGACTCAACTTAATCATTATTTCCCTCTTTTATTCTTCATTTTATCGAAAAAAAACACCATTAAATTGTCCGTAAAAAATTTTAATTAATTTTTCATGATCAAAAGACTTTTTAATGAAATAATGAGAGGAATTTCAATTCCATTTTGACTATCTGAAGTTGGCGCTGATTAAGGTTTTTGAGGTTTTGTTTCAGATGTCGATGAATTTTTTGCATTTACATAATTATTTATGTTTATTATAATAAGCTACTAGTCGTGTTGCTGAGGTATTCTATTAGAAGTAATAGTAATTAGTGATATTAGGGATCAATTAATCATGGGAATTATTCGGTAAGTACGTGGATTCTGTGAGTATTGAGTTTTTTTTGGTGATTTTTATCGGTTTGCTGTCATTTAGGTTTGCAGTGAAATCCAGTTTAGCTGGTGGATTTGTTTATTACAGTGTCCAGGAGGGTTTGTGGTCCTCAGCTGAGGACAGCATCGAATTCTACCAGAGGATTTATAATAAGATTACACCTTATGTTAAGGAGTATGTCAGTCCAGAAATTACTACTGGGGTGAGAATAATTTACATCTTTTTTTTTTATAAATTGACATTTTTTCATTTCTTCAAAAGACTCATTAAAATTTTAAGCAACATTCTTTATTGATACTTCAAAAAATCATTCTATTAAAAGCATACCATTTCAATAACAATTCAACGAGTTAATTTTTCAAAATTATAATAATTATTAAAACTCCATAACTAAGGAATAATAATAGTAACAAGTCTTCTGTAAATAATTCTCTCGATTGATGTTTTACTATTTACTAATTGGATCTGAATGATTATTACTGATTAATTTTTCTAGATAGCAACAGTACCAAGTGCAACAGTAATGATCGGTTGTACCCGAGGGGTATGGAACAAGGGTGTGAAAACAAGCTTCAAATTCCTATCTGAATTGCCAACCCACATGTCAAATGGCATTGACTCGCTAATGTCATTGCCAGCTATCAAAGGCTCGGTCGAGAGCATAAAAGGAGGAGATCAAGGACCAGCACAGGCTAAATCCCCATGAGAACATGTTCATGTACTGTAAATTATAGTTTTTTCCTACTTCCAAAGAGGTGAGAAACCATAGGAACTAGTCAATCGAAATGGAATGTTCGGAATCTTGAACATTTTTTTCGATTGAACGTCGGTTTTGTGGGTTATCGGCCACTACTGGTGATTAGGAAGTGAAATTGTCAATAGTGTTTGTAAATTAATGAGGTGAAATAAATCATGTCTATGAGAACAACATTCAGATAGTCATTGGTTCATCGTGTGATTATTAATTAATTTATTACAATTGTTTGCTTCAGAGATCTCTCGATTAATCTCAAAATTGAGAAAATTTGTTTTGAAGAAAATTTAAGTCCCTAAAAATTTATATGAAAAGTGATTGATGAAATTGGATATTTAAAGAGGCAAACAAACTCTAAATGAATTAAAGTAGAAATTTCCTTTCAAACTGGAAGAAACAAACCATTTTTTTTGCAAGTTTATCATTTTTTCTCTGTCTAAAAAAAAATTGAAGGGTGAAGTTGATGTTGAAAGTTCACACAGCGTCCACGAGTTGGCGGCGTAAACTCCCGGGGCGCGATTTCTAACACAGGAAAAGGAAGACGGTGGGTCACGTGACCATTATACCATTTGGTGGTTAGTTGTGCTAGAAATCATGGCGGACAAAGACGAAAGTGAGAAGACCATCGCTGAAGACTTGGTTGTTACCAAGTATAAGATGGCTGGAGACCTCGTAAACCGTAAGAATATGAAATAAAAAATTTCCAGGATCATTTTCATTCCGAAATTATCTGGTTATCCTTCACTGGGCTTGGATCGAGGGAGAAGTTTGTACACAGCCATATGGAATGTGGCCCGCCAATGCCGGTCAACCATGTGGGCTGGCGTTCCAAAATTTTCAATTTAACTGTCTCCATCGGATCCTTCCCCAGCCTCTCCTCACCCCATAATTCCTGTTTTTTTTTCAATGATAAAAATATTCATGAAAATTTGGGGATTTATTTTCTCACGTCTTCTACTCGATTGTGATATTTTTCATCATTGTCTCAAGCCGCGTTTGCCATTGCTGTAGTAGAAAACAACTCATTTATTAGCTGATCGTATGCATTTGAGAGATGAGGAGATTGTGAAATCATATTTTTTCACCATTTTCATTGCTACATTACAAAGAATAGTCCAAAGATGAAATTAAATACTCAATTTAACTTTCCTTTTATCTAATAATTTATGTGGGTTCTTCTTGATTTATATATGGACCAAAATCCCTTCCATCACAACAAAAAATCTCACACAATGCAGATAAAATTAATTTCATTCACTTGGATTTCGGTGATCTGATCTAAAAATATAATAAAAATCAATAATTTTAGATATTTTTTGGAGTAGAAAGCGAATGATTATTTAAATAAAACAACACCCTGGAGATATTCCATTTTTTAATGCAATTTATTTCGATTCCATTAATTTATAATTTTGCAGAGGCCCTCAAACAAGTCCTGGAGAAGTGTGTGGCGGGTGCATCAGTGAGAGAAACATGTGAATTCGGTGACAAATTGTTGCTGGAGGCAACCAGTAAAGTCTTCAAGAAGGAGAAAGATTTGAAGAAGGGTATTGCATTCCCTACGTGCATATCTGTTAACAACTGTATTTGCCACTTCTCACCAATCGCCAGTGAGCCCGATCTCATTCTGAAGGAGGACGACATGGTGAAAGTGTAAGTTAATCATGTTTAAATCATTAATTGATCCTTTTTAATGAAAAAATGATGGAATTTTGGGGGTCTAGTGATCTTGGAGCACACGTAGACGGCTTTATCGCAGTTGTGGCACACACAATTGTTATCGGCTCGTCACCGGATAAAAAAGTCACTGGGAGAAAGGCTGATGTTGCTCTTGCAGCTCATTTTGCCTCGCAGGCGGCTCTCAGGCTATTAAAGCCTGGAACTGAGGTACGAAGAATTTTTTTTGCTTTTATTTATAATATAATAATTGTCATTCAATTGCAGACGTACTCAATAACCAGTACAGTTGAAAAAATTTGTGGTGCCTACAAGTGCAAGCCAATCGAGGGAATGTTGTCTCACCAACTTAAACAATTCAAAATCGACGGTGAAAAGACAATTATTCAGAATCCAAACGACGCACAGAAGAAGGAGCATGAGAAGTACACCCTGGAGACTCATGAGGTGTACGCAATGGACGTGCTGGTGAGCACTGGTGAGGGAGTTGGACGCGAGCAGGACACTCGGGTCACAATATACAAAAAAACTGACGAGACGTATCAGTTGAAACTCAAGGCATCACGTATGTTCTACTCCGAAGTCACTCACAAGCATGGCCTCATGCCCTTCAATCTACGCACCTTTGAGGACGAGAAGAAAGCCAAAATGGCGGTTGTTGAGTGTGTCAATCATCGACTCATTGAGCCATTCCAAGTGCTTTATGAAAAATCTAGCGAACATGTGGCACAGTTTAAATTTACAGTATTACTGATGCCAAATGGACCACATAAAATCACTGGTTTACCATTTGAAATTGACTCATTCCAGTCGGATTGCGTTGTAGACGATCAAGAGTTGAAGGTAATTTTTTTATTATTTATACAAACTTTTAAAATCCATTCTCAATAGTAAAATAACTATCAATAATGAATAGATGAAAAGCAAACAATAATTAAATTATTTTCAGACTCTTCTCAACTCCTCGGCAAACCCCAAGTCCGCAAAGAAAAAGAAAAAGAAGGCCGAGAAGGCCCTGGGGGAAGTAGCAATGGAGGTAGATGCCAAGGCTTAACAGGATCAATTTTTTTAATCAATCGAATGTACACGCCCCATGACTTGATCGTGCACTCTTTCTCCTCCAGCTGATGAATATGAAGTGATGAATCATGAATCAAATCCAATGATAAATACGGAGTGTGCGATGCTTTCTCGTAGAATCCGTCACGCAGATATGAAGAACAAATTCCCTGTGGCAGCAGCAGACACTGGTTTCACTGCCACTATAAAAATTACGTTGATGATAATAAAGAAAATAATTATAAAAATTATAATCTTCATTTGTTGTTTTAAAATGCGTGGCAACGTATCACGAGGCTGGGTTGCATTCTCTCACATCACGTGGACATTCGTTATTTCTTCATTTTCTTTTCATTTTTTTTACTGCCTCTCAGTATCTCTTGTTGATTCAGCGGTTTAAAAATAATCACTGTTAATTATGATATAATTAATGAATTTGATAATCAAGTGGATATGAAAGACGAGTTGAAACTGAATAATAAAAACATGTTCTGACAACAAAAAATAACTAGACGAGTCATTTTCTGGGTGAAAACAATACTTACTTTTTTTTTTTCTTTAATTTTTAAAGTTTGATAACACAATGTAATCAAATGGTCTCACATCTTTTTGAAAAATGTAAAAATTTACCGGAGTGTCAACAGTGGGAGTATTGATATATAAAGATGAAAAAAAATCATATTTACAATGTGAACAATGTGTTATTTGTTTATAATAGGAAAACCTCCCTTCAAGTTATGGTTGAATAATTAAATTAGGCTTAATGACTTGAGTGAAATTACTCGGAGTATGAACAGAAATGTACACATTTTTTATTCACACATTAATTGTCCTCTATCCAGCCATCTCCACGTCATTATTCTGCAACTTTAATTTCAGAGTCATTGTGTTGGGTGTCGTGACATCAGCAACGTTGATCTCAATGCCATCAGACAGTCCCAGTTCTCGGAGAGTTTTCGTCAAGTTGGGACGAGTCTTCTCCTCGATGCTCCGGACTGTCTGCATGTACAGTGTTCTGTTCTTTCCCTCGACATTAACGACAATTCCTGGATTTTTCATCTGGAGATCGGGTTGCTCACACAATAGATCGATCAGTTCTTTGAGTTTTACGTTGCTGTCGCGAATTTGTATCTCTCGGGGGACTTCACTGCACGCCAGGCAGTCTGTTTTTTTCTCGGCTTCGTATGTGTACGTGTAAATCCCATCCAAGTTGTTCAGTACCTGAGATAAAACATTTTTATCAATATAAAGAATTCCTTTGGAGTGAATTAGTTCATTAATTATTTCAGGGAAAAATCTCTCAAATTAATTCTCTAAAACAGCAAATTATCAGCACTCAAAATATCCCTCACCATATAATTATTCAAAGAAGCACTGCAGCTAGTAGCCAGTTTAAAAACCTCGGTAGTGCAAGTGGCAGCAATGGTAGCATTTGTTGAAGCCACAGCAGGGATAATATTCTTGACAACCCCCTGGACGAGCCTGTAAGTCAGTCCCCTGATGCCAAACTGTGTCGCTCTCTCCTGAGACTTCTCATAGATCCAATTGATATGCTGAGGGTCATCTCCATCGATAGTAGCATCGAACGGGTTCTCCTTGGGCCACTGGATGACTTTAACATACTCAACGCAATGCTCAGGGAGTCTAGGGGTGTTGGCAATGGTGCAGAGTGGATAAGTGACTTGTGGGGGATACAAGTCAAGTGTGCACTCGATGCAGGCTGTCAACCCTGGGAGAATGACCCTGGCATTTCCTTTGAAGCCCTCTGTTCCCCCATCCACCATGGGAATCACAGAGGATTGATCCAGCTCGCCATCCTCATAGTTCAACAGTGATATCAGCATTCCATTTATCCATCTCCTAGCTATTATCGAGTCCAAACCGCAGACGACGATGTGAAATTGACGATAGAACTCCTCGTCCTTGTCCTGGATCATGCAGCAGTGGGGGATGACCTGGCAGCCTGGAATCCTCGAGTTTATGAACCTGGCAGCGACCTCAGCCTTGGAAGAACCCAAGTCCTTGTGTCTGAAGAGGAACTGGCGATTGAGGTTAGACAACTCGATTGTGTCCATGTCAATGACGTGAATCTGACGGAAACCCATGAGGGCCAGGTTCTTCAGGAGTTCACAGCCTAGACCACCAGCACCAATCACTAGGATTTTGCAGTTTTCCATGAGGAACTGGAGGGTGTCTGGGGAGGGCTCAAAGTCCGGCCGGCAGAAGGGCCCTGACCGCTCCAGGACCTTTCGAAGGTGAGCCCATCTTCGGTGAGTGTGGTCGGACCCCATTCTCCTCTTGTCAACGAATTATTATCTTTCGCAATGGTCTGCTTGAGATTAGAAGTCTTAATTTGGGAATGGGAATATAACCTCAGATTCCCGGGGGGTGTATTGCACTTTTGAGGTGATGAGACTGCGAATAATTGTCAAGAATGCATGGACAATTCTCCAGACTTCATCTCGACTCTCGAGAATCAACAGAACCGAAAATCAAATGAGAGTAATGGTACAATGCGATTACTCAGGGTTTCGATATAATCTCTCTCTGTTGCGAATTCTTTGTGGGTTCTGATTGGTGGAGCGGAGCGGGAGAGCATTCGGTTCTCATTGGTTGCACGATTTGAGTAATCTAGCTTTTTCAAATGAACGAAATAGTATTGTTGTGGAATACTTTAAATGAATAAATATCCCCTTCCCCTCTTTTAGAAGGGTAAATTATGGAATAAATGATTGAATTTATCAGCTGATTCCTCTGTAAAACTAAATAAACTTACCTTTTTATTGCAATATAAAATAAATATTCGGAAGAATATTGTTAATTCATTAGCAAAAATAGCTATCTTATATGAAGAAAAAAGCAATTTCCCACTCATTTTTACTCAAAAACAATTTTTAAGATAATATATTGGAAACATTAAATTTTGATAAGTAAATTATTGTATGAAGAATAATTATCCAAAACTGTACATACCTTTTTTTTTGCGGGAATGCGATAGTGATCTGAACGGCGGAATAATCTCTCGTCATTGCGGGTTTCCGGAAATGTAAATAAAATGGGCAAACACGTACGGATTTCTTGTTCTCCCCCTAAAACCCTATCGCAATGTAATCCACACACGTGTAACACGTCAGAACTCTTAGTTGATACACCCGGAACAGTTTGTATCACGAAATCAACGTTCTCGCGGTATTTATAGCTGAAAATAATTGAGGTTTGACGCAAGAATTTCCTGTTTTATTAATTTGTTAGTGGGTGTATTTCACTGAGATCTTTTTTTAGCTCAGGAGGAATGAATTTATTTGTGTTCCTGCTTTACATTTCCATTGTAATGTCTACCGTGAATTTTTTGAAGGCAAAAAAACGGGTGACGTATTATGGTTCTCTAATTAAGGATATTTATGAGGAATATCGTACTGGAGGGATAATTATAGCAATGCCGGACAATACTCGGACACGTGAGTTCTTCCGACGAACACGTACGAAAGTCTTTCATTGAAAAAACCAGTCAATTCGCTGTTTTTTTCTGTGAAAGTTAAAAAGAAGAAGAAGACAAAATTTCATCTTGAAATCTTCTCTACAGGCTTCGCAAGACTAACGAGAGCATATGAAATTTCTAGAAGCCTCTCTAGGGATGAGATACCCTCGATCGCCGTCAAATTTGAAACATTCAAAGAGAGATTAGCTTCCTACACCGACAGAATTTTCCGCCCTCTCGTTGTAATTGGATTTTATAAAATGGTAGAAGTTTACACCTTTCAGCAGATCGCTAAGGATCTTATCATGGGCTATCCCGTGTGGCTGATAATTTTCGCTGAAAATGCAGATGCAGATGTCTGTGAATATTGCCGGAATCCTCATGGAAATTTATTCAATTTGAAATTCGACTCGGAAGTACTCGTTTTGTGCTGCGACTCGGGCATTATCAATGAATGGTGGTCTACAACGGTTAATCGGACCGAGAGGAAGGAGATCGGACGGTGGATCGGTGAGGATCCGGGGAGATATTGGTTTAATCATGGATCTATTTACGGCCGTCGAAAGTCTCTGGAGGGACGCGAGCTACGGGTGACTGCTGCCAAGGTAAAAAGTAATCAATTTTACAGAAAAAATTCTATTACTTTTCGACGGATTCTGAGAATTTCACGTTTCTGTACAATTTTTTCTATTAAACATTTTCTATAGAAATTTCTGGTTATGCATTTCAATCGAAATGAAATAGAATTTTTTCAACACAGGGATCCGCTTATATCTGGAAAGAAAACGGAAAGTACACTGGATTTTTCGGGGAAATTCTCAACGAATTATCTACAACAATGAATTTCACGATATCAGAAGTCACTCCGACAGATGGTTTCGGAAGTTTGAATCCAGAAACGTCAGAGTGGAGCGGTGTTATTGGAAGGATTCATCGGAATGAAGCTGATATCGGGGTTTCTCCAATGGCTATGACTCATTCGCGACTCAATGCGGTTGATTTTACGATACCCATGTTCTCTGGAAAGTCAAGATTGTACGTGAGAAAGCTCGACGGTGCTCGCGTTCAATGGCAAGCCTATTTCAAGGTGCACTAATGAATTTTTCCAACGAATTCGCTGATTCGTATTGCTTGGGGTTTTTTTTTCTATTAGCGCAATCAATGGTTTATTTGCAGGCATTTGCTGTGGATGTATGGATGGTTGTCATTGGATTGATCCTCATAATGCCTCTCTTTTTGACTCTCATCAGATACAGAAGGGGAAATCATCTGTTGTCTCAGGTCATGGAGCACTATTCCAATGTCTGGGGTATTTACTGTCAACAGGGATTGTCAAGTAAGGTGAAATAGAATTATTTCATCAATAGTCATTGACGCGGGCAATATTTTTCACAGGATTTCCAGATGAAATATCCTTGAGAATAGTTTATCTATCTATATTCATATCAGCGGTGGTCAGCGCTAGTGTTTACTCTGCATCGTTGGTCAGCTTTCTCACTGTCTTCTCTTCGTATTCGCCATTCAACACGATGGAAGAATTTGCCTCGGACGGTACTTATGGACTTGTCGTGTTGAAAAATAGTGCGCAATATGACATGTACAAGGTTAACAATTTTATCCTCAAATTAATGATATATTTTTCGCCGGAAGAATGGGCGATTGAAGAATCATTTTGTAGAATTCTAAGGACGCATTCAGGAAGAGGATGATGTCTCTCATGGCACCTGAAGAGTCACTACCTTCTAGTTTAGCTGAGGGATTTAGACGGGTTTGCCAGGAGAGAGTTGCGTTTGAAACGAATGAAGCCATTAGGAAAACTATGGCCCACTCAATATTTTGTGAAATAACGGCCATCGATACTAAAACTATTGAAACATTTGGAATGATCACACCACGACGAAGCGAATACCTCGAATTTATCAATTATCGGTAAATTAAATTTTTAAATACCAATTTTGGATTAATAAAATCCCAAATTATTATCACGAAAATTCTAGTATCCGGCAGTTTGAATTGAACGGAGTATTTCGGCGATTGAAGAACAAGTACTTCACAAAACCACGTGAAAATAAAATTGATTATCCAAAAGTGCACGTTGAAGGAGTCAAACCGATCTTACTCACACTGGCCAGTGGCTTTTTAATTACTCTCATTATTTTCATAATCGAACTACTCTTCAGTTGGATTCAAAACAAGTTACAGAGGAGGGAAAAACAAAGAGTTATTCAACAACAAACCAAATATTTTCGTTTTTCTCATAGGGCAAAAAGTGAAATTTACTTCATTCTCTAGTATTTCTCGTGTCTGCGCTGCGGGTGTAATTTTCTTCTCTCAATAAAATTCGATGTTTATACCGAGGAAAAATTCATCTATTATTTATTGCGTTCAATCCGATGATCCGCTGTTGACATAATTCCCTGTGAATAATAGATGCCATCGATTTGAGATATGCATTTTCCGATTTATTGTCAACCGAAAAGAGGGGGAAATTCCTCATCGATAAACTGAGAGAGATAACGAAATTTACGGCAAGAACATTTTTCTAGCTCTCATTTCCTTCTACAAAAAAGGTTTTCGGAGAAGTATTTCCATCTTCTCTGACTACATAGATTTAAACTGTTTTACCGCTTCACTACTAAATTGAAAAAAGATTACATCATTCATTATACAAATTCTCCTCAGTCTTCGGCAGTTCAAATATAGCGGAATGTTACAACGAATCAAACACAGACACATGGCAGAACCGCCGAAAAATACAGCCAACTTTCCTAATGTACACATGGAAGGCTTTACACCGATCTTGTTGACCCTTGTCGGTGGATTCCTAATTACTCTCGTTATTTTCGTTATCGAAATTGTTTTCAATGAGATTAAAATTAAATTCCTTGATTGGAAAATACGAAAAATTATTAAATAAGAAATTGAAAAGTGTCGATTATCTCACCGGCAGGCGAAAAAATGAATTCTTCCATTATTCTTGATAATTTTTGTGTTTTTTGGGAATGCACAGTCTTCTTGTGAATAAAATTTCATGCTCGTAGAACAAATAAATTGTGTATTGACTTTATAAAACCCCCGAATTTATATGACGTTAATTATCGTTTAAACACCACCGCCAGGCTGAATGCACCAGCCACACCACACGCGATCGTTCCCTAACCTATTATAACTAATAAACAAAACACTGAGAATGTCACGTGACAGCACCGAGAGTGACACCAACGAATGAACCCGTTCCCCTAACCTATTGAAAACAGCTCCCTCTAGGGGAGTTGTGATAGGGGGGTTCAAAACAACCCCCCTATTGATAACCTATTGTTAGGGAGAGGTTTCCCTAACCTATTGAAAACTAATAAACAAAACAGTGAGAATGTCACGAAATGACAGCACCGAGAGTGACACCAACGAAACCCCCAACAATACCTGTAAATACTGTTCACAAGTCTGTGATTCGTACCACAATCCCAGTCTCCAGTGCAGTGGTGAGTGTTCCCGACACATTCACGTCAGATGTTTGAGACGCGGTGGAGTACCTGGATCACTCGTTGGCGATGTCTTCTTCAGTTTGTACTGCATGGAGTGCAGTCCTCTCGCCGAGGAGACTGTCACCAGGGACAAGATGTCCTGGCTCAATATAATCGTTCTGACTCTCTACAATTTACGAGAGAAGTCCAGTGGCATCAGCAAACGAGGCTACTTCCACTGGAAGTCAGACATCAGTACCTTTGTGGACAGGAACTGGGATTATTTGTTCCAGAAGACTGTTAAGAGGAAGAAGAATTGGATTGGGACGATTTCAGGGACACTTTCGCATTACAGTGCTGGTTTTTTCAAGTCTGGGACGACTGAGCTGGGGGAGTCGGGCTGGTGGAGACTCGTGGATCTCGATCCTCCGGAGGTTCTCATCGTCAAGAACAGCAAAATGATTGTGGAGAGGAAGAAGCAGCCCCAGGGGAGGAGCAAAGCCTTCTGTGTAAGTCCCCCTAGGTCGGAGTCCAGTCTCTCCATTGGGGATGACAGCTGCACTGGGGAGTCTTCCAGGATTCAGACCCCCTCCATGTTCTCGAGGGAGTATGTCCAGCCTTCTGAGGTGCTGTCGGATTATCTGATGGCTGACGATGAAATGCCAGGTAGGAAAAGCTTAGATTTGTAATGGGAATATATTTATCTACCTTTTGGAATTTCCAATAAAAATATCTCTAGTAATATTCAGCGAAATTTAAAGTCAAAATGAAAAACGTCAAAAAGTTTGTCCAATTTTTTTTTTGTAGATATTGACGGTCTAGATGTTGAAGATAGTGTCGACCTGAGTGAGCAATCCCCCTCATTCGCAGATCTCATGAGAGAATACCAAACAAAAAATACCCCATACTCTACCGACACTCAATACTCCCAATTGTTCAGTTCTTTCAATCCAGAATGGATGAACAACATTCTCAATCAAACTGGAAATTCCAAGCAGACTGAAGTCAAACAAGAGGAAGGAGAGAATGACAACGGAATGACGTGTGAGGACAGCAGCGACAGTTGTGCAACTGTGGAAGAGCCACCCAATTCTTTATTCACCATCAGCAATTGCCGTGAGTGGCCCTGGAAGCGGAAGAACAAGTTGATGATGAAGAAGAAACAGGAGAAGATGAGCAACTACGAGATGTGTTATCTCCTCCAGAGTGTTAATAAAAAAAGATTGGAGTCTGCACCTCCCTCGATCAGAAGATTCTATCGTAAACTAGCCCTGAGAAAGATAAAAAACGATTGCAATCTCACAGTTTTGGATATAGACAGATTCTCCCTCAAGTCAGATAAACAAGACTTGAAACTGATGATGAAGAGGAATCGAGTGATAGACAGGTTTTATAACAACAATTTTAGTGTCAATTTCGAGCTGAGGTTGCAGGGGAATGTAGAACCGACAGCTATTCACAGTCCTTACACCAATAGATTGTTGAAGCCTTTCATAAGACAGGATCAAGACAGTAATCCTTTGTGGCTGGGAGTCATGGAGGAATTGAAAGCCAAAGTGCGAACGTTAAAGAGAAATTTGGACGTTGAGATTGGGGTGAGGGGAACGATTGACTACTGCTACGTAAGACCACAGCACATTCCAGCGATGAATAGCCTCTGCAGTCAGTTCTTCTGGCCTGGGATCGACTTGACAGAGTGCCTACAGTACCCTGACTTCACCTGTGTAGTTCTCTACAAGAAACTCGTCATCGGTTTTGCCATTCTCGTGCCTGATGTTGGCTACAATGAGGCGTACATCTCCTTCTTCTTCACGAGACCTGAATGGAGGAGATGTGGCATTGGAACATTCATGCTTTATCACTTGATACAGACGTGCATGGGAAAGGACGTGACTCTTCATGTCTCTGTTACCAATCCTGCACTCATCCTCTATCAGAAATTTGGCTTCAAGATTGAAGAGTTTGTCCAGGATTTTTATGACAAGTATATGGCACCTGGACCCAGGGAGTCTAGGCACGCATTATTCTTGAGATTAAGCAGATGATTCTGCCAAATACTCAGGAATTTGATCATTTTTGTTGTAAATGAATGCTATTTTGCAGTAAATAAAATAGGGTATTTTTTTCATTCACATTTGCCCTCAACTCAAGCCATTCTTGTTAACAGTTATTTTTATTAAGTCATAGGTTTACAGAAATTTAGAGAAATACTGAGTGAACGATGCACTCCATTTCTTGTTGAGTGCAACATCTTGGATATTAATGAGATCAATTACCAATGCTGTGCTCAAATAAACCTGTCCCCATATTTTTTCACCTGAATTTAACGAAAATGTCTACTTATTACACATTTAGGTTGACATATATTACGGTGGTCCCTTCCATAACAAGCTTGATCTCCATCTCCACGTGAATTTGCAACCAAAAACATGAATAATCTTTAGAAAGAAAAATATTGTAATAATCTACCGCACGTTTGGAAGACTTGGCGAGTACATTTGATTGATCAACCGAAAAAACTAAAGTTCGAATCAACAAACGTAAGTATAATACATCGGTAATTCACCTTTTTCTTTATTATATTAACAAACTGTGCAGTTTTTGTGACATTTGTTGGTTTTTATAAAAAAAAATTGCTAGCAATATAACGGTATTAACAAATGGAGACAGTAATACAAATATTTGCTTACAGTGAAGCTATACATTTAAATGGTATCGTCCACCATATGTATAATAAAATTCAAAACATGAGTTTTGACATCGACATTTTGTTATTTCTCTATCCCACATTATTTCTCTTGGGGTACAACAATTGCTCCCTTTTGTGTGGATCGTAATCATGTATTATGCTGCAGCCTTCAATAATCAACAGAAAAATCAACGAGTTCATGGTTAACTTTAATGCTCACGACGCATTGGGGAAAAATACTTCGTTAAATCACATATTGAAATTGTATTTTACATGAAGTTGAAAAAAAAAATTTACATTTAATGGAAAATAAAGATAATAAGCTGTGCTTTATCCTCATCTCTCCCTCATTTTATCTCATCGTAATGTGTCAGAAGTACTCAACATTTCATTTTGCCGTGAACGAAGGAAAAAAAAATTATTCATATTTATTTTTATGGCGTATGCCGAATAAAGAGCATATAATCTCTCTTTACAGTCTCAACAATGAATCTGTAAACGTGTTATTGTAAAATCAATTGTCATCGACACACTCCATTCTCTACTATTTCAGATTGTATGATTGCATAAGTAATTAACAATACTGGACGAAAATTTTTTCAATCGTTTCAAACGGCTCTCAGTGTTGGAAAAAAAAATTAATTATTTAATTAATGCTCTTGTAGAAAAGTTCATACATGCTTAATATTGAAAAATTGCTAATTAATTAAATAAATTTGTTCTCTTTTCTAGTCAAACAAAAGCTTCAAATTCCCAGGCACATTCGAGAAATAATGAATTAATTCACATTTTTAATTTATACATCTTCTACCACTGAAAATTAGAATATTTGATTGTGAGACACTCTCTCTCAATGCAGACTAATCATCCCTCAACTACCCATAATTTTTTTCAATTTTTTTTAATTATTAAAAAGTAGAAATACGTATTTTTCTCAATATTTTTAACTACTTTTCTTTTTATGCTGTTTAGGTTGTTTTTGTTTTTCAATTTTCGTTATTTCATACTTTATTATATATTATATTCAGTAATCAGTCCAAGGCAAACGTTATCATTATTCGCAGTAATAATAATATACCTATGATTTTTGTTTTCATAGTTTCATCCTCTTTTTATTCATTATCATTACCGCACCATATTTTCGAGCTGTTATTGTTTATTAATTTTTTTTTTTCACTTCATTCAATTTTATCTATATATTACTTTCTTTTTTAAAAAATGTATACTTAACATTTAATATAATATATATATATCTCTTTAAAATATTTACAGTCAATACTATTTTACATCAATAATATTCATTTTGTTATGTATTCATTTTATTCATGTCCACCTCTCTTCTTTTAATGTAATAAATGTAGTATAAAGGCAATTATTAATTATGTAATTTTTCATTTCAACTTTTTAATTGCATAGTTATCAATCAATCATGTCAGCATCATCTTCATCCCTCAATATATCTCTCTGTAATTGTTGTAACATGAAGGTCACAGACTCCACACGAATGTTATCATTAAATGAAACTCTATATCACATCAATCTTCAATCCCCCCCCCCCCCCCGCCCTATTCACGTATTTAATTAATTAAACATATCTAGAAACTTGTGCTGTACATTATACGTGATAATTAATTGATCTCTATCTGATAAAATTATATCCTGGAAATAATTTACGTGTACTATCAATTACAAAGCTATTCAAATTGTTCTAATGTGTTGTAATAATAAATGAAAAATTAATAATAATTAATGTTGATTTAAAGATTGATGGTGTCTAAATTACGTGAATTTCTGGAAGTACCGTCATTTGGGGATGTTGATGCGACATTGACTGATTTAGTAACATTATTAGCAAATGGCATTGCAAATTTAAAATCACCACCATTGGGCAATTTCCTCATTATTTTACCCGACGTTATGAGTCTTCCAAAGCCCTCTTGATGTGCGAAAGCATAACCAGAACGCAATGATCTACGTGTACGTCTTGTTGATGGTGTACGAAGTATATCCTGACTCTGGCGTGAACGCATTTGTGCCAAACGCTGTTTCAACCTTACACGATCTGATAACGTTGGTCTAACATCGATGAAGAAAAATCTCCACGATAATACTGGTATCACCAGAATAATACAGGATATAACTGTTGTAAACCAGAACGTTGCCTCTGACATTGCCATTGTCAGACTGCCAACGTAACTTCCACCAATAATGAAATTGTAAAAGTAATCGAGAATGAAATACCATATTAGGGAGCCCCATACCATTATGTGATTTACAATTGTCCAGTAGGAGGTATCGAGGGCTATTTGAACGGTAACAACTATAACTAGGATTGTGGCCACAACGCTGCCCAGCAACATGTGATCTGAAAGTACGTAACCCTTTGGCGATAATCCATCCTTATAAGTTCCTATAAATAAACATTAAACATTTTTTTAAATTCATTATTGGAGATGACACTGTGGAGTTTAATCAGAACAGTAATTTTCAATTGACTCACCATAGGGCACTAAAAATAATATACAACTCGCCCAAAATCCATGTAATGCACTCCAACAAAATTCTTTCTTATTAAACAACATATTTTGCAATCCAGGTGTATACAATTTTGGATACAATATACTGTTTTTATCGTTGACATCCTGATCAAATACACCGACAGCCAATACTGGCAGTGATGTGTAAAAGAGATTGTACACTGAGATATACATTGGATCAAATACTGTCTGCAAATGAATGAATAAAAATTCATTAATAATTCAGATGCAAAATAATAATATTCAATTAAATTAACAGGAAAAATTAATCAGATTAAATATCAACTCAAGCCCTCACTTCTCGACTCCGGAATAGGAGACTCAAACAGAGGAGTTTGAGGATCGTATTCGCCTTATAAATCATCATTTAAACGAGTAGTTAATTAATTGACCATTAATTACGAGGATTTACCTGTGCGCTGAAGCCACAAAAGAAGGCAAACCATATGTGGCATAGAGTGAAGGCGAAATTTTTATAAAAAAAGTATCTAAGAAACTTGGACATTCTATAGTACGACCATCTTCCATGTACAAACAATAGCCTCTCTAGAAATCTAAATTGTCCTATGGAGTAATCAGATGCAAGTACAGCTTGTAGGCCCTCTTGGCCACTTATGCCAACTCCAATGTGTGCTGTTTTTATCATTGATACGTCGTTGGCACCGTCTCCAATTGCCAATGTAACTGCTGATTTATTCTTCTTTATCAGTTCTACTACCATGGCCTTTTGGAGGGGTGTTACACGACAGCATATTACTGATTTGCCTGAAATAATGAAAATTGTAAAGCTATTCAGACTGTTCTAGAAAGAGTTATCAAAATATTAATTTTACTCACAACGACTCGAAACCTCCAGAAACAATTTCTCCATCTGTGGATGGAGTGCATGGACCAGTGAATGACCATTAATAACAATAGCAAATCCTGAAGATAAATCGGGTTCACGTTCGTCTGAATCTTCTCTATTATACTCTGTATCACTGTTCAATTGAAAAAAAAAAACAAAATTCATAATAAATTTTATAAATGAGCGTGAGTAGAAAACTTGAAGAAAGCGATTTTCCTTGTTCCTTCTAACAAATTTAACTCTCAATGATGCATCTATTACAATTATTCATGATACGTAAAGTGCCATTTTTTGTTTAATACAAAATCTGCATCTATTGCTGTCAATGCGATAAATGTGGTAAAGTTGATTCACATAAGTTATTCATTTTCTAATTCTGAACAGTTAGGATTAATTCTCAAGCACTTAGAAAGAGAAGGAGTGAGTATTCAAGCATCATTATCCATTTTTTTTCTTTTTCTACTAGATAATAAATGAGGGATCAGAATAAAATGAAATAGAAATAATAGAATGAAATTGAGGAAAAAAAGGATTCGGTGGGAGATTCGTCTCTGTAACAGTCTAGGGAGTGTGACTGCATGACATAAATCATCAAGCAATGGTATACACGTTTTCATACCAACAATTAATGAAACATTGCCCTTCGAGTGATGAAAGAAACATGGGGAATGCGTTCCAATAAATCATCAATGAATTATTCTAAAATTTTCAGGCGATGTAACGAGAAAAGCATGACTGAAAGTCACTGTGCTGCATTCAATGTAACGAGGAATCGTCAACAAGGGTTAATTCAATAATAAAGTGAACTCAAAAATTGAAAAAAAAAGTGTTGATAAATCAATAGATGGATAAAAACAGTGAAGAAACAGAAGAAAATAATAGAGAAAAAAAGTAATATGAAATAAAGAAAAATGTAATTGGGTAAAGATTGTACTCCGTCTCTTTCATCTGCCTGACCTTTCTTTGTCCC
The DNA here is from genome assembly GCF_001412515.2 of Diachasma alloeum. Lineage (NCBI taxonomy): Eukaryota > Metazoa > Arthropoda > Insecta > Hymenoptera > Braconidae > Diachasma > Diachasma alloeum. The sequence goes on along the minus strand of NW_021681197.1, from coordinate 244,213 downwards.
ACCTGAATGTGACGATGGAGAGTGCTGGCCTATTTTGTTGACTAGATGCTGTATTTATTGTTTCTAGGTGACGCTGGAGTTGGGTCTCAACACTATCGTACGTCGTAGCATCGACGATGAATACATCAGTTAGTTCGTCAGTCAGCAATTGACAGGAGTAGCCAATATTTATAGCCGTTTCTGAATGGCAACAATTGAATTTATGATTTTTTCTCTTTCATTTTGGGAATATAAAAGCCCCAAATTTTTTTACCCAATAACTAAATTCATCCAAAACATGGAATTACCTTGTTTGTCACCGGTGAGTACCCACAATTTAATTCCAGCAAGGCTCAAATTGGCAATAGTCTGTGGCACTCCATCCTGCAGTTTATCCTCAATGGCAGTGGCCCCAAGTAACGTCATATCCTTCTCAATCTCCTCGTAAATAGCATCAAGCCTGTCATCCTTATCCTCCCCACTGAGTACAGCATCCATGTGCCTCTGCTTCCAATCATTGAAGAAGCTCTCCTCAAGATCTTTGACAGACAGACAAAGTGTCCTGAGCCCCTCTCCGGCAAATTTATTGAGATGCTCCTGGGTTTTTTGCATTATCTCCTCACTACCAGCCTTCAGCCTCTCGTAGATAACGTGGTCTGCCCCCTTGCAGTACAAACGGAGGTGGCCATTTCTCCTCAGAATGACAGACATTCGTTTACGAACATTATTGAAATCGAGAATGCAAAGCACCTCGTAGACCTCGCGTTTTCCCATCACTTCGATTGTTATGCTGTTCGGTGATCTCTCTCTGAAGACAAAACCAAAGTTTCGTGCTGCTGACACTAGTGCCGCCTCGTCTGGTGATTGGGCCTGGTACTCGAGCTTTCCATTCTTCTCGTCTGACATAACTGTGTGACACAGTGCCAGGAGACGAAAAAATAGATGTACCTCGGTGTCTTCCTTCTTCACTGCCTCCAGTAATGCTGGATCGTAAAACTTGAATTCGGGCTCGTAATCTTTGTTGAAGGAAAAATCCAGGGGTGGAACAGTCTGCAAGTAATCGTCACTCTTCATATTCTCAGGGGAAACAATTATTCCATGATGATTTGATAGAATTAATTTGGATTAATTGATGACTCATTAAAAAAGAATCTATTGAATGAAGTGAAATTATTGACAATATTAATTTTATGCTGTCAAACCATCATAAAATACTTCATTAGTAGTGGCGCCACTAATCATTTAAATTATAAACTACCACAGAATCTGGAAATAATTGTTAGTAGTCGAATACTCATGATGATACGACTTCCAATCTGTAATTGATAATCAGAAAAAATTGGTGCAGGTGATGAATGACTGAACAACAAAAGCAGAAAGAAAGAGAAGAATTGAAATAAACAAAACGAAAAAGCATGCGTACTGAGGGTGTTTGTGCAATTTTCCCTCTGGCGTTGATATCAGGCTCGGGGGTTGAATTTCCCATACGATCAGCTTGCTCCAATAATCTCGCATTAGCACTGCTAATTGATGGGTGCACGCTGCGAACAAACTCCTGGCCATTTTTCCATTTCACCGTTGACGTTGTTTTTTTCGTTTTATCCGTCTACATGCAGCATACACATGCTGTATAATGTGCACGAAAATATGTCTTCTTTTCGCACGGTGTGTCTCATTTTTATTTTATTTTTTAAAATTTATCACACTATTTAAAACATTGCAGGCAAGGGAAATATTTTGGATTCAACCCTTGGCTACTTCTATTCATTCGAAGGATAATATTCAAAGGGTTGGAAAAAAAAACATTGTGCATAATGGAAGAGAGAAAAACCAAGGACAAAAAAATTATGTGGACTTTTTGAGAAAAAAAGAAGAATATTGGAAAAAAATTCTCACCTCACTCAAATCGATGATTTCGCCAGTGACCTCATCTACCAAATCTCCATAACTCTTGCCCGCCACAGAGCACTTGTTGAAAGTCATGATATTCTGGGTAAGTGTACCAGTTTTATCGGAGAATATGTATTCAATCTGTCCCAGCTCTTCGTTAAGTGTCGTTGTTCTCGCTCTGGCATGTGTATTTGTTGGTGCATGATACATCTCTTCGTCCCAATTAATAAGAAATGATTGTACAAATCTTATGACCTCGACACTGACGTACAAACTTATTGGCACTACTGTATTTAATACAATTGAATATGAAAAAAAAACAAGTAGGGCTGTAACAGTTGCACCACCAAGTGGATCAGTTGGCACTAGTGAGTCCCATGGTAAATAAACTTGAAAGTAACGTCCAACGAGACTCTCCCATATTCCACAGCCAATCATGCAGAATAAGCATAGTGATAGTAGAAAGAATACAATTCCAATTATGAGAAGATTCAATAGTCTATCTATACACGTTCTCTTGAATTTTGTCTTCCCTGAGTTTTGCATAAGTTTTGTATCTTTGCCAGCAAAGATCACTACACCGTAGCACCACTGTGTATTTCTCAAGACACATCCTCGCAGTATTATTTTATCGTTGTCTAATGCATACCTATTTCCTTTCCACATTAATATACCATCAAATTTATTTAATAGATTATTTGGAGTTTCACAGATTATTTCGCCGTCAAATTCCCCTATAAGTTCGTTGTTATCCATCATTTCAGCTGTCTCCGTTAAACATTGACGACACTTCAAATTGGTTTCTCCGTCCAATTCTGCAGTCTCGATGTAACAAAGGCCATTGGGTTCACTCGTGGAGAGTAAAAGAACATCGGCAGCGACGAATTGATCATTCTCCATTCTAATTACATCGCCAACTTGCACTTGCGACCATTTCTCTACTTTTAAAATTTTTCCGCGTAACGTCTGGGACTTTCTGTTGTTAACTTGTGAATCACTGCTGTGTCGTTGAAAATCATCATAGGCATCTTTGACGGCAGTGAGTGTGAGGACCCCAATTAATGGTATGGCTGTGGTAATCGGGGTAAGCGAAGATATGGCGGGTATCATCTGAAGCACCAGCAGACATAGGAAGTAGAAATTAGCTAACCGTTGAAATTGTTCAAATAAATTCAGCGGCAGGAACGTCAACACCGAATACTTGGACGTTTTGATGTAATTGTTCTACAATTGAAACAATTTCCCCCATTAATAAAATTCCTCCTCATTAATAGCATTAATCAAGTATAATTATAACTCACTGCATATTTAAATTGTGAATTGTACTCGCGATTGTTAGCACGAATGCGCCTTTCCGTTTCTAAATAACAACAATAGAGAAATTTGAAATTATAAATTAATTGATTGAATAAATTAGCACTTGTCAATACTCGATCATTACCCATTCCTCAATTAAGAATAGGTGAAACATTGTTCAGTCAGCAATCTATTTCGCCAAGTTTATTTTAGCTTGAAAAAATTATTTCTCATGATCTTTCACTACCTTAATTGTTGAAAAAAAAAATTACTCATGAAATAATACAGAAATTATATAAACCAATGGCCTATTGATGTCCCAGATAAGACAGTTGTGTGGACGTCAAGATTATTTTTGGGATGGCAAACTCACCGCTGGAAAAGAAAACTGTACTACGTCCAATGCATTCAGTGGCGAGAGGTGAGTTTGGGGGTATTGCTGAGGTTGTTGGTGTTGGACGATACCTAGCACCTTTCCAAACAACCAATTTGCCAAGTACAGTTAATAGAGACTGGCGTAATGTACTGTGACGATTGCTGGGTCCACCGAGACTACTGGAGGAGTCTCTTTTTGAGCATTCACCAGTGTGTTCAACAGCATCCGATGATGATGGAAAATTAACAACTACCTGGGTTGACGGAGAACGCTCCTCTCTGCATCGTTTTTTACGACGTTTACGTTTTTTTCCTTTCCCATCGCTTGATAATTTAATCTCCAATTTTTTTCCCAACTTTGATGAGCGTTTTTTACCGGATCTCGATGATTCAGCTTCATTTAGATCGTCGTCTCCGTCTTGCACCTTTTTTTTTTTTGAATGGAGAAGAGGATTAATGAGAGATGTTTGGTAGTTGGGGTTTTTGATCCTTGAGACTCACCTCGAAGACCTCGAGTTCCAGTGTGTCTGCCTCAACGCTCATCTCTCATAAACGATCTTGCTGTGACTAATGCCAACACCACAATTTTGATGACACCATTCCCGTACCCAACGAGACGGTTTCTCTTTCCCTCTCGTTACATATTTATCACCATGTCCTGTGTCACATGACATATCGTAGGTATAACAGCATATCAGCAGTGTATTTTGTCCTTGATCAGTGATTCTTTGAGAAATTTCAAGGGTTTATTATCCTTCATTTGGTTTTCATGGGTGTTTAACGTATCACGGTGTTTCCGTCGAGACATTTTCTTCTTTCCTTCAACATTAAATCGATTTTTTTTCCATTTTTTTTTTCCTCAGATCATCCCTCACTGCTGCCAGAACACAAGACTGTGGAATTTTTTTTTGTTTACCCTCTCGGGATTTTTACTCCAAGTCTTCCAAAGTTTTTAAATGAACACTTTCAACTATTGTTTTTTTCATAGAAAACAAATCATTCCGTTTCATCGGAAATTAAATGAGTTATCAAGCTGTAAAAAAAGTCAAAAGTGTTCTTTTTACCCCAAGTACCCCTATTTTTTCGGATACTTCACGGGGAAATTAATGTTTTTTACGCTGCAAGGGTGAAAAATAGGTGAAAATATTTTCGTCACTGGGATTATCAGAATAATTGTGCATTGGGAATCAGCTACGCAAACAAAACTGCGATTTCTAGAGAGGCAGATTCGCTTGGAAGTTGAAATGCTTGTTATGTAAAGACGTCAGTGGTAGCCAACTTTTTGAATGAATTCTGAAACTCATTGGGATTTCCTCGGAATATAACAATGGATCCATTGAAATACGTTCATTGGTTGACCTTGGTGGTCCAGAGAGTGCGAGATGTCACGCATGAAAAAATTTAATGGAAAAACCTAGCTATTGAATTTCATTGAAAATTCTATTGGAGTTCTATTTAAAAAAGGCCGTTTCGTTCCGTTCCGCTGCGTCAATTCTATGACAAAGAGAAATTTGAAAAAAAAATCAATAAATTTCGATTTTTCTATGGAATTTCTTGTGCATAAATTTTCAATTTTTTCCGCTGTATTTTTATATTTTTCTCATAATGAAATACCAAAAATTGAGAAAATTTATGCTCAAAAATTCTTGTCTTTTTAGAGAAAAAGTTCGAACGAAATGAGTTCATGGGAGAGTTGCATAATTTTCAATAGAATTGGCGCAAATGAGAATCGAATTTTGTTCAACAGAAATTGACTGGAATTATTTAATTATTTTTAATTCTTTCGTTAATTAAATTACGTAATGAATTTAACTAGACTTAATTATGAAAATACCCTGGATATATTTAATAAATTCTCGCTTTAATTAGTCATCCCTCCCGAAATACGGAATTCTCTACCCTTGAACTTATTCCCGGTGAAGTTTAAGACCGGAATGAAGCGGGCGGCCTTCCAAACGATTCCAAAACGAAAATACATGACGCTTCGATATAAATAATACGAGATTGCTGTTATTCTAGGAAAATTCACCGGATAAACGTGTTGAAACAAAAGCTCTGAAGTCGCCATAAGTGATGTCTGAATCCCCGAAAATTCGTGTAAATTGCCAGCTGCAATACCTCTATTGCATTTTTTACTCGACAAAGGGGTATTTTGAGAGGAATATTCAGCGTCCTGAAATTCGATTTGCCAACGTTATTGGCGCAGTGGGTGTGCCCGAGCAATAACTAAGCACTTATGACCCGAACTCGTGCATTTTTTTAAGTAGTATGAAATTCCAGTTTCGTTGAGCGAACAAAATTAATTCCAAATGCTGAAAAAATAATTTTTCATATGAATTGTAACTTTGATGTTGATTTTAAAAGATCTATCCAGTTTTTTTTTTAGATTTCCATCTTTTATCTGATCTCGAAAACTAAAAACAGTAATTTGCTCAGAAAACTGTTATTTGTCACTCCTAAGTTGATAATTATCAACAAAAACATTGAAATTTACGTCAGATTGTGATCTTTGAAATCTAGTTGAGTGAATTATAAATTAAGAATTTTAGGAAATCTCAAGCACTTAATCTTTGATCTAATCTCACAACATGAAGAGCCATTTTTTCATAAAACTCTGTGATTTATCACTCTTGAATAAATAATTATCAATCAAAACATTGAAATTTATTTCAAATAATGACCTACGAAATCAAGTTGTGCGAATTATAAATTGAGATTGCTGGGAAATCTCAAAAATTTCAACAAACACGAGCCCCGAAACCGGATGTTGAACACATAATTCCTAAAATACTCATCATCCCGTTTGATTTTGCACGAACAATTCACCCCTCCAAACCCAGGATTAGCACCCCATCGAAATGCATTTTAAATCGATAAACAGGTCAAGTATGCGTACACAACTCGTTTAATCGAATTTTCTCAGCTGCGTGCGAAGTCCACGATTAAAACCTCAATCAATCGTTCACCTCTGCACCAAACTCACAACAATAATGACCTTCAAAATGCCCCAAAACGAGCCCCCAACGAAATTTTCAATTCTGAAAAACGTAAAATTCGTTGGAATTGCCCGATTTTATGGAGATAATGACACCGAGGCACGCGCGAACTGGAAAAAACGCTCGGTCTCTCGCTTTATTTTTCAATTATAAACCCTCGGAGAAGTGTCCGCAGTCGTCATTAACCCCGTTGTCGCGTCGGGGGTATTCCCAGCGACCCCATTTCTGCGTTTCACGCACAACATTTCGTCTCGAAAGGTCGCGTAACGATCGCTTAACGAGGGGGAAAAAAAATTAATATAAATCAACAGAAGTAACGAGATTAATAATGATTTCCCATTCGCTCGTGCATTGAGTTTCGGCAACTATGCGCAGTTTCGCTTGTGGTGGAAGATTGAGTACTGAGGAGAAAAAAAATAGCACTCAACTAGAGTAGTGAAACCACTGCACCTCGGAGCAGCAATAAAACTCGTGATAAAACCGAGAAAATTGTTACGAGAATGCAAAAAAAAAAAAACGAGGGCTAACGAAAGAATGATGACAAAAAAATTAAGTGAAACATTGATTTTCTCGTGGATTATTCAGACGTTAATGCTCACTTTACTTATTTTGTGTAAATATTCGAGGGTTTGTTACGACGATCGATTGAACGATGATTGCATACTGAGAGCATGCTGCCGTGTCTCTCGACACCCTTGCGCACATTTTTTTTCATTCGTCGAAAATTCCTACAGTGCACGTTACTTTGGAAAACTTGAAGTATTAATGTGCTCTCAATAAGATTGACTTATTCTACTTGATGACGACGAACGGCTCAACGATGATGAGCTGAACTAACAGAGAGTCCAAGTTTCTTCATTTTACATCGTAATCCTTTTTATTTTCTCCACACAACTATTCTATTCTGCTACCCATCTTCAAGATGTTGGGGTTTGTCACTTGTTCTTTGCCTCAGTCGATTGAAAATGCCAATTTTAATGCACTCGATGTCCTTCGGAATCCTGGAGGCGTCAACGATTACCGTCAATTGAATGATCTTCAGGGTAATGTGAGTTGTGAAAAAACTAGTGCGTGAGTTACACCACCGGCGATGAAGACTGAGAAATGGAAGTGGAGATTCAGCTGGGAGGAAGTGTAGAGGGAGATATTCGAAACTGCGCCCCTTGGGCGATCTTTCTCGCTCACTCACTCACTCACTCGCTCGCTCACTCACTCCGGCGGATCGAATGCTGTAGTTATCACTGGAGATATCGTAGGTGGAGGGTACTTCCCTCTGCAAACTACTGACTCTGGGCGAATTGTACGCGAGAGAGCTTTCGCGAAGGTGGCGCCAATCCCGGGAATCTTTGAATTTGTGCTTGCGGGGGTGGAGCTTTATGGCGGGAACTGCTGATTGAAATTGCGCGTTTTTTCTTTCATTTTCACGATAGCTTTGCAAGCTTGAAAATGAGGGGTGACTCGATCAAATCGAACGATTGTGTCCAGAGATATTCACAATTGAAGACGATTCAATAAATGATTCATTTCCCTTTCAATTTGTTAAAACTCTCCTTAAAATTCATTTACGATTTTATTTCGTCAATATTTCGGAATAAAATTCTTCTGATGATCGAGTATTGATAAATTGAAATAAAAAAATAAAATGAGACTTACCAGTAACGGGGCTTGTGGCAGCGCTTCGTGACATTGTATTTCGTCAACTCTAGGGGACTCTCTGCTGCTGCTAATTGGACGGATGATGGCAACGGACGCGCTAGTCACCAGTGATTGTCTTAGATCATGAGAGCCCGATGTATAATTTTCATCAGAGAATTTTCTTCTAGACGACCCGAAACTACCACCGCCAGCGGTGTCGTCGGGTTGGGGATTGCTCAGCAAATGATTTTGGGGCGGTAATGAGTACGGAACTAGTAGGTAATAATAAATTGGTTCTTCGGGCTGGTAGAAAAGGGGGTTGAGGCACGTTGGTGATGCCGATGGCTGTCGGGGGAGGCTTATCGACAATTCTAATTGTAAATTTACCGATTGAATGGAGAAAATAATGTAAAATAATGGGGGCAACGTATGCGTCAAGTTGGTAAGTCGGTTGGGAAATAATAAGGTATCAAGGATAAGGTCAGGTTTGGTGGTAGGTGAAACGGGTGCTCTGGGCTCGGCGTCCATGTGGGGTCACTGGTCACCGGCGCCCGTGTATCACTCATGCACGACGCCACGGCCGTTATCCAAGCGATATCCACGGCTTCTTATCACAATTCGAAATCCGCTCTTTTCGATCTTCCATTCAACGATTGCCGTCAAGTCCTACGACAATTCCTGGAACAGTGGTTTTAATGTTTCAAATATAATGTTTTTGCTAAATATCGCGGAATTCAGAAGAGATAGCGCGATTTACGTGAAGACCTTTTTTGTAGAGAATTTCCAGTGATACAAAAAAGCTCCTTAGAAGTTTTTCGCCATCACCTTCGGTTTCCGAGATATTCGCAAACTACTGACGAATTGACTCTCCCCACTGAACATGTCTCATCAATTCGACCAGTAATAGAATTCCTCCTTTCCGGGTAACTGTAATATGTTGACGCAACGTGTAAAACCCACCCTGATTAGCAATACCAAGGATACGTGCTACAAGGTCCGTCTATAGATTACCCTTCCGCGATATCAAGAGGGTGCACACCGAACGACCATGGCAAATCACGTGCGCGATCGTGGTCGATCAAGGGGGGATGGCCAGTACAATAAGTTACACAGCAATAATTCGTAACGTACATTTTCACATTATAAATTCAACTATCCTCGACTCGATTCACAAAAGTTTTATCGTAAACCGATGACGTGGGGCTAAACACTCCCGACCTTGAGCATTTCGTCTCATTAATCTTTTCTTTTACGACTAACGCGTCGTAATTGTCTTATTATCATTCCAAAGGCCATTGGAATTTTTTCTCACTTTCTCAAATATTTTCAATTCAATCATTTGACCCTCAAAAATCTACTGAATGAAATTTTAACATAACGATCGCAATTTCAAACCCCGAAACGTTGGAACACGAGTGGAAGCATTCGTTGTTTGATATTCCAATGGTTAAAAATAAAGGGGTAAATTATTGCGAGCACTTCAGATCCGTTCATTTTACGATGACCATGCTTCTCAAGAATTATGTGATGTTAAACAACGTTCAGCTGTTTGACGGAATACAATAGTAACGCCTCTTGGGGAAAGGGAAAACATGAAAAGTGTCAATAGCTCATCTTTTTTAACAACAAGACGTCACACCGCGGGCTCACATTGTGTTCACATTGTAGTTATCTTGATTGTTTTACAACATATGATACTCGATCCGCTGATAAATAATCCTGTGCCACGTGGTGATTTTCTTTCCGCTGTCTGTTCAACCGAAAATATGAGACAAATAAATTTCTTGTGTTATGAGTTCATTAGACATTCAACCTTCGCGATTTTTTTTTTTTCACTTTACGTAAACGATCAATGAGCGATGAATTGCAGATTTTCACACCCATTAATGTATGTCTGTGGATAACATGAAAAGTGAGAATTTTCGAATCCAGAGTATTGGAAAGATCTCCCGCATCTATCGGATTTTTTCCTCATTTTTCCTCCAGCAACTCGGAAATTACTCGATCGTTAGACTCGTTTGATTATGCAACTATCGACCTAGAATAGTTCGACTGCCTCAGTTCAATGGGGGAATAGTGTACACATGAGATTCTTTACGATCTCATGAGTTTCTATTTATGTGGCAAGTGTTTTGGAAACTCCGGGAACGGAATTCAATCGATTTTAGTTTTTTTTTCTCCTTCTGGTTTTAAGTCACTTCGCTGGAGAACCCGTGGCATTAAGGGGCTATAGACATGCAACTAACCGGTGGGACATGCACATTCAATTCCTTTATGCACAACAAACCGCCTTATTTCGCTCTTGGTGAAAAGAAAAAAATTGATGCTTCTTAAATTTCATAAATTAATAGATAAATTTGTTTTTTTACTGTTAAAAGTGAAAATCCTTACCTCAAGATTTTGAAAATAGTTCCATTATTAATCATATTAATTAAACTGTCATTGCCTGCATGAGACGAACCAATTCACTCGAATGATACACAAGATATTTTTATTTCACTGTCACAATTTATCACCAACTGGCAATTGTTGAGGGTCAATTAATGAGCATGCGAATTCAACAGTCTGTTATCGAGGCACTGAGATACTCTATTTTTTTTCAAACATTAGGACGGAGGGAAATATTTTCGTTGGAATAGGCACATGGAGAATTGGTAAGGTCTGTCTTGGAGCCCGCGCCGTCCACGACTGGCGGCTAGCAGTCAATCAGATCGTATGCCCGCGGGCTCTGGCCAAATAGCAAATGCGCATTCGTTAAATCGTACACAGGTGATTGATTTCACGTTAACGTTACACGTGTCATGAATTGTCAGTGGATTTTTCATGGGGTTATGGCTCGTCAATTGTCACAATGATGATTTCATTCATCGGCTTATTGCGGAATTACGAGGACATGATATTTGTCTCGCGGGAGTTTCTCGACATTTTAGAATGTCATCGTTTGATATATCGGCGTCATAGTTCTCCTTTTGTTCCGCAAATTATTCTTTTCGTATACGAAAAAATAAAAGGCTGTATTCTTTTTTCCAAATAAAACGCGCCGACTATTTAATCGCGAATAACTTGGGATTGACCGAGTGAAATTTACCGATTTTTTTTTTCATTTTCAAGGCGTCTTTTCAAGCTGTAAAATGAATTTTGACTCGTTCAATTCGCATTGTTTGGTCAGCAAATATTCACGATTAGGGACCGTCGATTTATGTATTCATGTGAAATCATGAAATATTTATTTTATTTTATTCATCAAATTTTCTTCGCCATGAGCCCTTTGGAGCCTCAGCTTGATATCCCTGTTATCATGACAATGTGCACAATGATCCAGCAGTTATGCTTCACGAAACTCGGGAGGTGAGCCGACAACTCGCACGTTGAGAGAATGAAAAAAAAAAAATTCAATCGGAGATAAAATCATGGCAACGACCGAAGACGAGGTGAGCAATAAATCAATCTGTGTCGCGAATTATTTGTTCATGAGCTGTCGTACAAGCTAGAAACATCTCAAAATACCTCCGAGTGCATAAAAAAATGATGACATATAATTCAGCAACCTCTTATTTCACTTGTGTCACAATCTTTCGACCTTTCTTCCACTGGAGGAATTCCTCAGACGATAAATTCAGCCAGACTGCGAATCGATTGGACGTTGAGATGGCGTCGATTCTTCATTTCATTATCACATTGTATGATAATTTCTTCACAATCGAGAGATAGCTGTTATCATCGAAAACTCAATTTTTTAATTCCAAAAATGAAGTATCGTTTATCATTCTTTGAAAAATGGGTATGAGCACTCATTCTTCAACGAAACTTTTGTACAGAAACCGTGTTACATGGATTTCTGTGGAAATTTTATTAATCGATCTCAATAATAGAAATATGCGTCTGCGCTCCGCAAATAATCAATTGATAACGCTCGCGACTTATCGATCAATTGATTTCCTAATATTGGGGACAAGTGTCTATTGCGAAAAAATTCATCTCAAATTTTTCATTTTTCATCAGTCAATATCTACAATATTTGATAAAATTCCAATTTTCAAGTTTAAGACAGACAAATTTGCAGAAATTTCCAGGATTTTTTTACCAGAATTCGAGTAAAAATTGAAATATTTCTGGGGAATTTTTACCTAAAATGTGTACTTTTCGCTAAAATTCTTGAGAAAATTTGTGAAAGCTTTATTGAAATTGATCCCCGATTCGACAGAATGTGGAATTCATTCGATTTAATTCAACAAATTGGCAACTGTCCTACTCACTGATATGACTCAATAAAAGTATTGGAAAATAATAATTTTCATGGGGATTCAATAAATTTCCTCTAAAATAAAATTCAAGTCTACGAAAATGAAAAATGCAGATGCAGCTGTCCAACAATTTCCCCTGTCATCAGCAAATCCTAACGTTCGACTCGAAAACCCTCTCCATAGTCCCATTTATTGTGTTTTATCAGTGGAGGGGAGTGGTCTAGGTATGAAGGCCGCCCGTTGACTCCAATCACACCTCTGATTACGCCCTCAATTAAACCAGAATCTATATACCGAGATATACCCCCCAAGAATCCACAACAAACACTATAGCGTGACTGCTCCAACCTCGAAACTAATCTTTCACCTGTTTTTTTTTCATTTTCATCGCTCAACGAAAATCTAACATCACCCACGCGAATTCGCCTCACCCCCCATGACATTTCATAAATAAAACATTGACCGAGAAACTAGTTCGTTCAACTTGACAAATATTCTCATCTCCTAGTCCAGATTTTAATGACTCAATTGACCTTTTTCCCTCCCCCCGGGACATCTCCCTTTAATTCTTCATTTACATGAAATTAATTTGCACATCTCCCTGGGGATTCCCATCAAATATCCGTGCACATAGTGTTGACACAGTTACGCTGTGTCACCGAACATTGTCTTTAAAATATTAAGCAAGGTCGCGGTAATTTTTCATCGCGGCTCTTTTCGTACAATTCGTCAACTCTGTGTCATTATCGACTGTCATCCATCGTATGCATGAGTTTCTCCAGGAGTTTGATGTACACCTATTGTCAACAGAGCATTATCATTCAAAGGAATAGCCATGAATTTTCAATTAATGGGGGAACACATTTATTAATTCTTCATTACTCAATTTTCGTGAAGTTTTAGAGGTGTTGCGTGTGGCATGTGACATAAATCGATTCTCAAGTCGCATACTATATAACACGCTCGATATCACGGGAATGGCTATGGACTAGCCCCTCTTCAGGGTTAAGCCCGAGCTTCAGTCCAAAGTGTCCAAGTTTTTTCGTTTGGGTTTTGACTGTGAAGGATGAATTCAAATGATGTTAATACTATTAGGCTTTTCACTCGAGACTAATTATCCAGTCATTTCAATAATTCCTTCATGAGAATGGAATGTTGGAAAAATTCATCATTTTTTGATGAATATAATCTAAATATGAATTTTTCAAAATTCAGGATTTCTCCTTTTTCTCTCTCAAACGTATTTTTTTACGTAAATAAATGAATAAATGAATGAATGAATGCATAAATATCTCGGCCTAATCACCCGTTTCGCGTAATTTAATTGTGATGAATGTCTTGACATCATAATGATAATGGTAACCCTCGAAGGGGGGAAAATCGTTATCAGGAACTGTAGATCGTTATTAATGTCCTTTAGTCGACCTCATTACACACATTTTAAAGGAAGAAAAATGGTTTGGGTGGAGGGAGGAAGGTAGGGCTGAAGATATGGCGCGGGTGTGGCATCCACGTTATATCATCACATTTACCTCAGGCTATGTTCAATCCATAGAGTGGTTGTGATAGGGTCTAATCCATTGGGTCAGACACTGCACTTTCTCGTATTGATGGATTTTTCGACTTGTCAAAATCGCATTTCTCACGACAGGGGACATTATTGCTCGATTACGTCATTTGCATGTAGACGTTGGCTGATAAGCTCTTCTCTCTCTTTTTTTGGTGCTGAAATAGAAACCGAGATAAAGGTTTCTGGGGGATATTCCCGGGAACAGGAAGTCTCGAGTCTCTCGCGATATCACGAAATTTGCAGAAAACATTTTTACTGAGAATGTGGGAGCATGAGAGGCGCGGGAATATTCTGCTTAATGATTGATAAGAATTTTTTTAAAATGAAATTTCTGTTCAAAATCGCTTCTAACATCCACTAAATATTGTAATTTTTACAAGCCTTGCTGTATTTTCCACTAGAATTCTGGGATATTTGATTGAAATTGATCCGTGATTGAATGGAATGGTGAATTCGTTCGGTTTAATTGAATAGATTAGCAGAGATAACATTATCGATTTCGTTTTGTACACGATAGATTAATTTTCCTGTCCCATTAATTTTGAATCAATAAATGCATTGGAAAATAATGATTTTTATGGGAATTTTTGTAATTTTTGCCAACTGAAAAATGACTGAAATAGTGAGTCAGAATTTTTGATAAGCTTTTGTGGTGAATTTTATCAGCAGTTTCAGCCGGAAAACCGCAGACATCCCATTGTTCCGTTGGAGATATAAAATTGGCAGTGGAATGGCAAAAATTTCAAGAATTCTCGTCAAAACCTCGACTTTCCTCAAACTAGAATACTTTGGTCTGATAAACCATAACAAGGACATCCTGTCGGCACGATTTTCCCATTAATTTCCGTGGAAAATCGATCGGGAGACATCATCGGCCTGAGAGCTGGCATTTTGGCCGCACCTAGAGCACGAGTTGTTTCCTGATCGTGTCCATCGGAGATAACAAAAGCACGTAACACTGGCTTCCAACCGAGAAAAGATGACTATTCATCGGATGAATGATAAGATAGGGAATAAAGGACACTCATGAATACCCGAAGCCACATGTCTGATAAGACGCCTACGGGTTCCACTGTGAAAATCGTTAATACAAGTTCCCCCGAAACTGAATTCATCATCGGTTCAATTATAAATTGATGAATAATGACTAATGAGTACGCCAATTAGTATCGACTTTGTCCATATAAATAAATGGAGAGGGTCTAATTATCTTCGCGGTGTGTATCTAGGTCTCTCCATGTTGTGTACACAAACACTTTTTTTTTTAAATGGGCCAATAAGATTGAATAACCGGTAATGGCTGGCGGAAGGGTGTGACGGCGTGTTTACATGACGTTTATTGCAATGAAGAGTGATAAGAAATCACAAGGGGCAACGATATATTGACGATAGTGTTAGAGAAGGTGTCATGACACCAGCGAAAAGGGTAAGTGAGGCAAGAAACAGGAAGACTCGATTTTTGTAGTGTGAGATGAAAACGTTCATAAAATTTGTGATTAAAAATGAGAGTTTAGCGGACGCGGAAGTAAAAAAACTACTGAAATACGAGGAAAACTTTGCGCCATAAATTCTCAGCCAAAAGGGGATGAAAAAATCAGAAGGATAGCTCGAAAAATTTGCTCTCTCTCCAGGAAATGAATGAAACGATTTGAAGGTGATCTGAAGAGAATAAATAATTTTAATTGATGTTCAAAAATACGAGGTGGTTGACGGGTATGGGTGCCGCCATCTTGCTTGGATACCCCCTCCCTCTGCCACGAGGGGTTTCAAAGACGTCGACTTACTTATTCTCTTCGGATTATCCTCAACTCACTCCATTTAGATTTTTAAATTGACTGAAAATGAATAATGAAATTTCACAATTGACAGATAATTTTTAATTAATGATTTAGAATTGCAGATTACAGACCGACAGGGACATTTATTGAATGAGTAATTGTTCCCCAGTGTAAACCCGCAATTTCGTTCGATTGAAGCAATATCAGTTGTCGAACACTGTCATCGGTCTAGGGCCGGTATTAATTACGATGAGTTTATGTATCATCACATTTTCCCCCGTGTCCTTCGATGCCCAGTCAACACCTGGACTTTCGCCCGATCAGTGTTAATTTTTAAAAGCCATCGGGTTCATGCGACCTCGCTCGCTCGTAAATACCGCATTCACGTGAACTTTTTTTCTATTCACAAATAACTATGTGAAATTGTTTTTCTTTTGTAGGAACGAGAAAAGTTTTCATTGGAAAATTCATTCGCCTCGTTTGACGAAACGAAAGGACAAAAGTTGACGATTAATTCCTATTCTCGCCCGCCAGAGCCATACGCTGTCGTGTTTTTTTTTATTTTGTGGAGGTGAAATTGTTTTTAGGGAATGGGTGACACCAGGGGCTCAATAGAAAAGTCAATCGCTGATCTTTTATAACTCGCAGAACTCCCCGTTTTGCCTGGAGGCACCAAAACCTCTTCAACATCTTTTCATTCAGATTGAGTGGTTTTCTCATTAGCAACGGTTCAATCATAAATGTCTGGACTTCCTTAAGGAGAAATTAATTACAATGTAACAAAAGTCAAATGTCATTCCATAAACAAAGTAAATTCTCGCAATTAAACCAGTACTTCTCGAAGGTAACCGAAAAAACTCATCATGTGAAAAACTCATCAGTCCCGAAATGAATAATTGGCGAATTGAGAAAAATTCTCTGAATGTCACAAAACCCCAAGCCAGCAAATAACAAAAGTTGGTGATTAACGTTATCCTATTTGTTGATCAATGATTCTGTTCCCGCCCCCAGAGCCATACATTGTCGTTGTTTTGAAATTATTCGAGAGAGAATGAGTGATATCAGAGCGTCAATAGAAAAGTCAACCGCTGACCTTTAATAACTCGAAGAACTCTATTTTGCCTAGAGGCACCAAAACTTCTTCAATATTTTTTCATTCAGATTGAGTGGTTTTCTCATTAGCAATTTCGATTTAATCATAAATGTGTGGATTCCCTCAAGGATAAATTAATTACAAAACGGCAGAGGTCAAATGGTATTCCATAAACAAAGTTAATTCTCGCAATTAGCCGAGTACACTTCACGAAGGTAACCGAAAAAATTCATCAAAGTCATTGCCAAGTCCCCAAATGAATAATTCGAGCTTGAAAAAAAGTTGTCTGAATGTCACAAAACCACAAGCCAGCAAAGTCGATCAACAATCTTCAAGGGTAGGTAACAACACCATTATTTACATTCGATATGAAGCGAAAAAAACATTAAATAGAGGCGTAATCCACTCGTCATTCAATGACAAAAACCATGCTTAATGACTGATATAAATGACATTACATAATTTACAGGCACAGAGTGCTCGATTGAGCACTCTGTGCCTGTGGGAGAGAGAGAGAGAAAAAGCCCAGCTATTAACATTGCAAAATGCCATCTCTGTCGTGAAGATAATCCCGGGGAATTACGGAGTAACGAAAGCACAATGTTCTTCTCTCTCGGGAAATTGAAAATCATTCGTTGGCGGATAGTATAGTCTCAATCTGTCGTATGCGAGCGAGAATAAAACCTGTTGCTCACATGTCGGTGTGATGCAAAAGCCAGAGAGATCTTGAAACGTGTTCTCATGGCTCACCGGTGCACGCAGCATTATATCACCGATCATGACGTTATCAATTGTCAAATAAAAAGATCGAGGAAAATATAACTTGAGCATTTTCTATTTTCAGTTTTAAAAAATCACTTTGCGACAATCGAAATTCAAGCGTTGACGCAATGGATGAACCATGAGCGAAGAAAATGTGCAAAAATTGGCGATCGGATCGCGCAAATCACGGAATGAGGGAGAATTATCCTCAGATCTCTATCGATCTGAGAGCAATGATTAAAACACCTGCAGTGATGCAGAATTGCAAAGACGATCGTGTTTAATTAGCAGTGGAATTGTTGGAGTATTCATTGGGTTTACTTACAGATTAATTTTGCGCTGTCTCTGCTATGAAAATTCGGGAATGTTTGACGAGTCGCGTGAAGCGACATAACCCGCGAACAAAAATTTTTCAGCCATATTGTTTACGGATTGTGAAACGTGTACGTGTGAGTAATTGTAATGAACGGTGGTGAGCCCTACGGGTGCACTTGCACTCAACAATCACGAAGGTATTGTTTCGGGAGGAGATTGGAATACAGAGGGTGCTGCGCCGAGCGATGATTTTCGGAAGTTGTTTACAACTGGGGAATCTAGCTTATCGACTGGATTATGGGGATCTTCCCTAGAGATTTGGGAGAATCGCGAGGGTTTGAAAAATCAAATGTTTTTATTTTTGTGAGATTATAAATCACTTTTGTCTTGCGTACATTACTTATTTAGCTATGAAGGGGATGAAAATGTAGAAATAACTCAAAATTCTGGAAGTGGTTTTTTTGATTGAAGTGATCATTTATTTCACACTCTACACCATATCAATTCGTAATATTTACATTTCGTGCTTTAATAATTCGGTAATAAATGTGATACAACAAATATACAAATCAATAATTCAAGTTCACTAATCAACAGTTATTCCATAAATTTTCCTGCAATAAATCGTATGAGACAAATAAAAATGACAATTGGAACAAAATGTTTTTTGTTTTCATAAACTTAAAAATCATTTCTATTGTAATTTTATTGCATAAATTATTTATTTATGAAGACGATAAAATGTACAAATAATCTTCAAGAAATCTTGAAAGTTACTGTAATTCAAACTCATGAATTGACAATCGAATTTTTTGTTTTAATATGATTGAAGTAATTTTTTATTTCACACTCGACACTAGAGAAATCCATAATATTTACTTTCGGTGCGTAAATTATGCAGTAATAGATGTGATAAAACACATGTGCAAATAATTATCAATAATTCAAGTTAATTAATCAACAGTTAACATAAATGCTCCTATAAATTTCTTTTAATTCATCGTAAAACAACACAAACAAGCCAATTTTTGCCCTCGAAAATTGCTTGTTCAAATTAATTGAAAATAAAATTAACGAAACAGTACATTATTTACTGCTATCAAATAATAAAAAATTAATGATGGGGATTTATCACAGACACAGTCAGGTTCTGCAGTCGATTCATATCAAATAGTAACTACAGAGACGAAGGCAGTGCATTCAGATTGAAAAAGGATCCTGAATGGACTTTATCCTAATTTACCTTTTTCTGATAAAACTAATATCGAAAAATAAACTTCCCTTTTTGTTCCTCTTGAGAAGTAATGAAATGGTCGGTTTCAATGTAAAGATTGTATTATCAAAACTGAGAGGAAGATTGTAGTATCGAACAGGAGAAGAATCAGAGGATCTTGATCAATCTAATGTGAATCTAAATGCCCCAACCAATACTGCTACTCACTTTTTGCACAAATATCATCTAAATTACTTCCTAAATCATACTACTATGTGATGTGGATATACTGGTGCCTGGAATAATTAATTTTTTTTCAGCGTCTCCGGACTGGAATTGGGCTATCTCATCATCTGTCGAAATTTCTCCAGTTCAAAAATGCTTTCAGATAGCCTGAAAAAGAAAATAAAAATGTCCACTTCAATGTGTCAAACTCGAGAGATAAATTACTGTTGTGGAATGAGTTCTACCTTCCAAAGGCGTTCATCAGAGCGACGATTTCACTCCTCTCCAGATAAAACTGCTTCCTGCTGATATTGTTGACACTGGGCTCCCATCGATCGAATTTACCTGAGAAGAGGATTTTCAGGGCAGTGCCTAACCCATGAATTTGCAATTTTCCCCATAATTTACATTTATCACATCCCACACAATCCATTATTCTTGAGATGTTTCTGAAGTGCTGTCTGAATTCTTCCTTCAGTGTGGCAGCCTCTGCACCACCATTGAACATGCAGCTTTCGTTAAAATGGTCAGGGAATGATCTGCAGATTTAAAACATATTAGCAATTTAAAAAAATAGGAGGATCGTTCCATTCGCAGAAAAAAGAGGAATCAATTTACCTCACGATCTGCAAAACATCCTTGACAGCCATTCTCGTCTCCTCATCCGCAGCATCGTCCCCAGTATAATACTCTTCCTTCTCCAAATAAGGTGCAGCCTTATCCAAAGCCCTCAGTTCCAAGAGATAAATGAAGTAAAGATTCTTGAGCCAATTGGGCCCCTCACCCCCAGTCCTCTCCGGAGCAAATCGTCTGTAAAATTCCTCGAGATTGGAGCCCCACTCTGCAGTCCCCGAGACCAGACTCAGAGTCTGACCCTGGTAGGACAACAGAGACTTAGCAGACAAGTGAATATTGATGCTGGCATGGAGCCCCGAGATTACCCTGTAGAAAGCCCTTTTCTCCAGGCACATGCCATTCATCTGCGATGACTGGATGAAGTTGTGGGGACTCTTCTCGGGTCTGAAGCAGTTCTCCATGTATATTGTCCTCCATATTCTGTGAGCACTGGGCCCCCTGTAGCCAGTGAACTTCTCGGGATTCAGGAGGAGGTCTACGTATTCTCCAGGGCTTGTCTCTCTGACGCAGAAATTGTCCTGGGCGTCGTCGTGCTGCTGCCACCGCTCGAATTCTTTGTAATTCTCTGAGCTTATTGTGGTGTTGAGGTACCCCAGCTCTCGATTGTGATCCTTGGCTGTTTGCTCACAGTTTATCTGCTGATTCTCAGGGAGGTACTTGTCTACTGACACCTCTGCCTTGTGGAGGTGCCTGGGAATTTCTCCCTTGAGACCTATGGGGATGTCCTCCTAGAGAAAAATGCGTGAAAAATAATTTTGTGTGACCAAATGATGGATATTTCATTAAGAAAAAGATTAAAAATAAGAGGAGAAAAAAATAAGAATACCCAAGAAATTCCATTAAATTTTTATTCTCACGTGCTTGCTAATTGAAATAAAAATGATGACATGTGGAAGGGAATTATCACTCCGAAATGCAGAAAAAAAGGGAAAAAAATGATGATTGAACTTACATCTTGGCACGGCCTCACATGACAATGCCTCATGGAACACTTGCTGTCATCAGTCCAAAAAGGGCAGGGATTCAGCAAATTAACCTTGTAAAACCTAAAGTAATCCCTGACTAGGAGACTCTGCAGCCTAGGATGAATCTTCACATTGTTGAAAGAGTCAACAGTATCGACGCTGCAACTGCAGTCGTCGATTGATCCCTTCAGCTGAAAGACAAATAAACCAATGACATTGAACTTGTCCTCGTTATTGTTGACATACCGAGGAGGTTATGTCGAGACAAATAAAAAACACTCAACAGGAAGTGCTGGTGAGTATGAATAATCATACCTTGCAGAAACACTGGTCATTGGCTCTGCTATTAGTCCCAAAATAATGACTCGATGTCAAAGTTATTCCGCATAAGAGAATAAATATTATGCTCGACATTGTGGTAACTTTGTGCACCATTTCGTTGAACGAATTTTTTTATATTGAGCTCAATCGCACATGGATAATCTCCCGATTGTCGCGAACGTGGCAAAATGTGAATTTACCAGCAACATTAGAATCGAAGTTTGTTTTTTTTTTTTTCGTGACAGCTGATAGTCGCTATCAGCTGGTATTCATAATAAGCAATTGTAGCGATACTTCACTCGTTGCAACACCAATCAAAAACACAAACAAATTCGTGACGTCATTGGGGTTTGAAATAAATTGGAATTTTTTTATTTTCAATTTTTTTTTTTTTTAAACTCAGCGATCGCTTCCTCCTGCGTGAACCTACGGGTGTAAACTAATGGGGGAACGGGAACGCCGGGAATTTTTGGAAATGAGGAGCCTCCCCACCACTCGCGGAGAGAGTGCGTGCGCTATCCTAGGCTTTAGCTACGTGGAGGATAATCTGTGGCGGACGTGGACCAGTCGCTTGTAATTATAACTTTCGAAAAATTTATTTTCCGGCGAATTTTGAATAGAAAATCGTAGGAAAATCCAGTAAATTCGCTAGAAAATTCTATTGGATTTCTATCAGACTGACTCTGAGGGACAGTCCGAAATACTCGGGATTAATCTATTTGATCAAAGAATGTGGAAG
Organism: Diachasma alloeum; assembly: GCF_001412515.2. Classification (NCBI taxonomy): domain Eukaryota; kingdom Metazoa; phylum Arthropoda; class Insecta; order Hymenoptera; family Braconidae; genus Diachasma; species Diachasma alloeum. The sequence goes on along the minus strand of NW_021681197.1, from coordinate 222,181 downwards.
TTTTTTCGTCATTCCTTTATCAATTACACCTGTGATAACACGACTTTTCATAAGAGATTTTATCGTGTACTCGTGCCACTACTCAGGGGTTCTAAAAAATTTTTAGGGTACTGAAATGCTCTTTGAAATTCCGCGTCTCGTCATCTTACCGCTGGAACATTGCTGCATGACCTTCTGCACGTAGAACTTTGGAACGTGACCCAGTTCACACGGACCGTCCGCGTGCAGCGCAGGTGGTCTACGAAATTAAAATGTTTTTTTTTTCGCATTTTCGGATTTTTTTTGCGCTTGCAGTTGCATAAAATAAAACCAACAATACTTTGTTATATTATCGTCTTTTGTTAATTTTTAAGGTTTCGATGCGCGAGAGCCCCTAGAGGAGCAAAATTTATTTATTTAGTACAATTGCTGTGTACTCGTTCTTTTATTCCGTCTCAATTTATTCGATAAACTGTTATTTATTATTATAAATGGGCAGGTACTTTGCAATATTTTCATAAATATTTCTTTTACATCATTTTTCAGATAGGAAATTAATTGTGTAATTAATATAGTTAATTGTGAGTTCCATTATTGGCTACTGCTGCTGTCGGACTCAGAGGAAGAAGAAAAAATAAAAATAACTAAAATGAAAATAATTTTAAAAAGCGGTCAACGCTAAAGCCCATTTAATATACTTATAAACCTGAGAATTGAACACATAATGAATGGATGACTTAAAGTTATTAGAATTTTATAAAGTCAGAACTGTTTCGCAAATTTCCGTGGCATTTCCCCGAGGTATAATACTAGCTGTTTCATTCCGGAAAATTTCTAGAGGACATAAGATATCTGGGCACCCAAGAACACGTAACGGATCGGCTTCCCCATTTCTTTTGTACAAGATCTGTTGGAAATTTGAAGAGATTAAAACACTGCAGCGGAATGAGACTAATTTCAACAGGAAAAGAAGAGTTTAGATGCTGTTAATAGTTAAGATGCCTTGTTAACAGCAAGTAAATCCCTCCAGCTTTTCTATCAGTGAGCGTTTACCTTCACATAATACTGTTGTTTAATCTCATGCAGTTCCAGGATAATAGCGCTGTTGTAATCAGGAAGGTGAGGCTCGTCGAAATTGTCCAGTGATACGAGTAAACTTCCAATATTTTGATCGTGACCGGACCAGGCAATCAATTTCTTATCTGCTCCTTTGTTTTTCAGGTACTTGTCAATATTTTCGAGCCACATTTTCAGCCACAGACCTTGAGAAAAGAACTTTGGTGAAGGGAAGAGAGAATACGACTTTGCTTTTCAGGGAAAATAAAGTCTGAAATGTAACGACCGTAAAATTCTAAAAACAAGGGTTTTTCTAACTAATTTTTAGTGATTTTTTAATTCTGAATTTCTGGGATTTTTTCTCCAGATTATCGTGAGAAAATCCTGCATTTTAAGAGAGTTCGGGAAAAACACTGCGTCAAAAATAAAAAATTGGTTCCTTTTCTATCAACTGGATGAAACGATTTGGGTGTGATTTCGAGAGGATACAAAATTTTGATAAAAGTTCAAAGATACGAGGTGCAGATAAGCGTGGGCGCCGCCATCTTGCTTGGCTATGAATTCCCTCTGCCGCGAGGAGCTTTAAAGATGGCAGTGCCCCACCTCGCATTTTTAACCATTTTTAAAATTTATTTATTCTCTTCAGATGACCCTCAACTCATTTCATCCGATTCCTATAAAATGAACAAATTTTTAAAGCCATTTTGCAGATTTTTTCATCCCCTTTTGGCTGAGAAACTAAGGCGCAAAGTTTCTTTTACTGTCTAGGCCTTTTGATGTCAGGATCAAGAGTCCTTTTGAACAGAACTGATAACTTGACCGAGTCCTCGATAAATTAGGGACAATCTCCTAGAAAGGAAAAAAAATTTCTTCTTTCCTGAAAATGTCATGATAATAGTAATAATTAAGTTATGAACCTCCTCCAAACTTCTTGAGTTCATCGGTGAACCCTTGTATAACGAAGACCATGGGAGCTTCATCCTTGAGTTTTCCCTCAGGGAAAATACCTTCAGACCACTTGGGTGGCTTCAGACCCACTTCCCACTGCAGAACCATCAATTTAATAGTTAATATCAATTCAATAATTTAAAAAAGGCGTTATGAACTGTTGATTCCCCGAATACCTGAGTTAACAGCGCGACGTAGAGAAAATAAGCCAGTTCATATGTACCATTGTACCCAGCGTGTCGTGATATATACTCGTAGAATTTTTTATTTTCCTCAAGATATTTAACCACCGCAGGCTCTGTCTTCTCGACAATCCTCTGCATTCTTCTGGAATTGTTGCACAGACCGGCAGCGGCAAAATAGAACCAGCTCTCCTCGGCATTTCTAGCCGCATGAATTGGAATTTGTCGCAGTTGGAGGGATTCGCTCCACCTGAACATTAAATTCGATGATAAAAAGAATAAAAAGATTATCATGATTGAAAATTTAGAAAATTAATCAATAATCTCCAACTTTTCATCGGGGTCTGAGGGGAAGAGACCCGTTGCTACCAATCTAGCAGTCACTGTGGTTCGAGGAACCATGCTGGCGAAGAATTTCACTGCATTTTCACTTCCCAACCATTTTCCATAAGCTTGTCGGTAGAATCTTCCTAGTTCGTAAGATCTTGCTTTCCCAATCTAAAAATCAAAGAATGATTCTCAGAAATTTCCAAGATATTCTTTCGATAATTAATAAAAAGAAGAAATACATCCAATATTTTTCATCATATTCTCATCTTGCAGCATCTTGCTAACAATAAATTCCAATTCAGTAACGAAATGGTAAAACGGTTCAAGTCGATTTAGCCCTAGGTTGAGCTTTCGAGGAATATCCACGAATCTAAGGGAGATAACGAAATGTTCGTAATGACCTTTTTTGTAGCCCTCAATTCCCTCTATAAAAAAGGTCTTGACAAAAATTTCATCATCTTTCTTAGATTTCGAGAAATTCATTGAAAACTGGCCAATGGTGAAAATCGACTTGAACCGTTTTACCGCTTCGCTACTGAAATTACAATTTTAATTTTTAATTCCATGAATTTTTGTCATTTGTACATTTGTCAAGGCACCGGCGGGTATCGGATGATGATCTCTCGGTGTGTACGGATTATTCGGATAAAAATTGGTGCGAAATCGTGAAAAATCATCGGGAGTGCGATCTCCGTGACGAAACACAGTCTGAACTAATTGCAATTTTCCGATAGCTTCTCCTCCGTTATGAAGAAGAAACATTATCATACAGGCGATTCTGCAGATATTCATGACCACTGCAGAGTTCGTGCACAAGTTCTTCAGATACTGGCGGTCACTCACTGAAATCGCACGTTTGCGAGTTTTAATCAATCAAGAGAAAGCCACTGATCATATAAGCTATTCCGACGATATATATTTACGTGAGAAATGTGGAAATACCCGCTGCATATCGGTCGGAGGCATGAGAATTAACGAGTGAATAAACAAGTCGGCTGGTGAACTGTATTTGTCATACAGAACACATAAGTTATTCTCATGTTTCCGAGAATGGGATTGGTGGATATTGTTTTCACTGGGGGAATTTTAATGGTTATAATTTAAATCCTTATCGTAAATATTTTATTTTATTCATAAGCCTTAGAATACTAAGGCTTATCAAATTCAAATATGTGATTTTGATCCTTATTGACTGCGATCATTGACGCTAAGGAAAAAAAATTCCACGTGAGCATTACACGGCCTCGAAAGGAAAAAAAATCGTGAAAAATCTTTCGCCATGAATTCTCAGCCGAAGGGGAATGAAGAAATCTGAAGGACAGCTTAAAAAAATTTGTTCATTCTCTAGGAACTGGATGAATAGAGTTGACGGTGATCGACAGATGCTCAATAATTTTTTTAAATGTTCAAATGTACGAGGGTTGCCCCTCTCTCTGTCGGAAGGGGCTTAAATATGGCGGCGCATTCACCTCGCATTTTTCAACATTTCTTAAAATTATTTATCCTCTTCAGATCATTCTCAGCTCGCTTTAGTTGATTCCTATGGAGGGAACAAATCATTTAAACCATTTTTCAGATTTTTCTACGCTTTTTTGGCTGAAAATTCATGATACAAAATTTGTCCGGCATTTGTGTAATGACAGTTGGAGATTGCCACGATTCCAGAATCTCCATCCAGGAGCTAACATGGGAGATAAAATTAATCGTAGAAGCTTCAACTCAAGTTTTAATAATTTTATTGGATATGTGTGTATCGACATGGAGATGGTATTCAGTCTTATTTCATAAAATTAAGCTCCACTGTTGAGTGGATTTACATGAAATATGTCAATTTCTCATTCGATTTTTTAAAATTTTATGCGTCGTTCTATCGTTTCCTATTATTCTAGATTAGAGCAGCTCTCCGCACGCTTTCTTCGGGTCTTCAGGTAGAATTGAAGCGAATTTCTTCTTGAATGTTTCAAATCGGCAAAACAAGTCGTCGCATCCGGAAATGAACAGTGGCTCGAGGTATAAATCTCGTTTGTACAGAATCTGCAAGAAATTTGTGATGATGAGGAACTAATCTTCTCCATGCCGATGTTTAAAACAATCGAGGCATGAACACCTCACCTTGACGTAATACTCTGCATCAATCTGATGCAACTCGAGGATTATAGCACTGTTGTAAGGCGGCACATGAGGCTCGTCGAAAGCTTCTAGAGCAACTAGTAAATCTCCGACGTTTTGATCGTGACCTGACCAGAATAATGCCTTTCGTTTGGGCATTTTTCCAGATATGAAATCCTCGATATTGTCCAGCCACATTTTCAGCCATACACCTTATAAAAAAATTCTCATGTTTAATTGACTATACGAATTGATTTTTCACGAGACTTTTGGTATTTTATCCTTAACTTTTCCTTGCAAAAATTCCGAGAGGTCTAATTCAGAGGTAATTTCCAGCGAATTGTTATTATTTTTGATCACATGTTTTTAAGGCCTCGGAAAAACTTTGCGTCATGAATTTTCAGCCAAAAGGAGATGGAAAAATCTGACCGATAGCTCGAAAAATTGGTTTTTGCTCTAGAAACTAGAGCACGACACGTGTTGAATGTAACAGGTGACAGGTGTAGGTGCCGCCATCTTGCTGGGATACCCCTTCCTCTGTCGGAAGACGCTTCAAAGATGGCCGCACCTCAACCTCGCATTTTTAAACATTTTTAAAAATGATAAATCCTCTTCAGATTATCTGCAACTCCCTCTAGCCGTTTTCTGTGGAGTGAACCAATTATTTAATCCATTTCTCAGATTTCTCCATCCCCTTTCGGCTGAGAATTCATGGCGCAAAGTTTTTCCCGCATTTCAAGGCAATTTTGACTATTAATCAGTTTTCAATAAATATCTCGGTATCTAAGGCAAATAGCAAAAATTTTGTTATAACCTTTTTTATAGCACTTAATTGGCTCTACAAAAAAGGTTATTATGAAAATTTCGCTATCTCCCTTAGATTCGGAGATATTCTTCGAAGACTTTGAAAACTCATAATTAATGAAGTAATGAACCTGCGCCGATTTTCTTCAATTCATCATTGAGTCCCCGTATCCTGAAGGCTTGTCCAGCTGCGTTTTTGAGCTTTCCCTCGGGCATGAGACCCTGCGTCCACTGGGGGGCTGCAAGACCCATTTCTATCTACACGCGAAATATTAGTTGTCAATTATGATCCTTCCCTGATAATGTATTATCTTGGAAATGTACCTCGGCGGTGATGGTGACATAAAGTATGTAAGCAAGCTCGTATGTACCATTCATCCCAGCATGTTTGGATATAAATTCGTAGAACTCTCTATTATTCTCGAGATATTTCATCAATTCAGGATCTGTTTTCTCCGCGAGCTCCTGTTGCTTCTTGTGATTACTACAGAGGCCTACCGACGAGAAATAAAACCAGGCGTCGTCTATTGATGGAGCCGATTTTAGGGGGATTGGCTGCCAGTCGAAGGCGTTATTCCATCTATTGAGAAGATGTAATAAAGATTTTACCTATTTATAATTTACAATGTGGAATTACTGAATATTAAAAATACGTAATTAGGATGTTCCACGGGAGTTTCAATAAGAAAAATTATGGAACAATGGTCGATTTATTTGACCTGAGAAGAAATAAAAGGGAAAAATTTATACTTTTCTTGAAGCTGCGGTGGATAAAGACCGCTCGCCACCAACTGACCAGACATTTTCGTTCGGTCCGCATGACTGCTGAAGAATCTTACGATATCCGGATGTATGCTATCCCCCAAGAATTTGTCGTACCTCTGACGGAAGAAGGTTCCCAGATCAAAAGCCCCGTTTTTCCCCGTCTGAGAACGAACATCTCGTTTTCATAAAGCTGTAATCAATTCTTTGAGAATTATTTAGGAGATTATTAGTATTTTACATTGGTCAGTCCTCCATTGGGCACCGGATACCAATCCTTCGAGCTGTAGGGATCGGTCGGGTACCACTCAGGGAGGAAATCAGGAGTGCGATCCCCGTGACGAAAGACCGCCTGAAGAAATTTCAATTCGCCTTTGGACTGGCTCTCCACAATCAGAAAAAATAATACAACACAAGTGGATAATAAAACACTAGTATTCATTATGAATAACGAACAGTTGGAGTATTAGTTTCCGCAATTATGTTCATTTATCAACTGATAGGGAAAATTATCGGGAGCTAGAGTCGGTTATCTCTCGGTGGAATCATAAAACCCCCCAATTTGTGCAAGGATTTTCGTACTCAGGGTTAACTGTCACTCGTCAGAGATTTCCAGCATCACACGTGTGTCATGCTGAATGAGTAGCGAATGTTGACATTTGATAACAAATTCGGGGGATTAGATCTCCTGAGACATCTCATACTGAAATATATTTTAAATGCATTTTAGTTAAACCCCTCGCTGACGATAATGAGATAAGCATTAAAGCAAATATTGGTTGGGTTTCAGGGGAAATACGAGCGTGTTCTAAATTTATGAAGACGTCTGCTTTGAAATATCGATGCCAGACGCATCAATAACACTTTTATGAAGGATTTATCGACTACAAATCAATTTTCGAGGGGAATAAACAAAAATAAAAATTAAGGAGTCCGTTGACACGAGAATGCGAATTGAAATTTGCCCGTGCACACGGGGGGAGACGGAAGTAGCCGAGAGACTCCGATCGCAGTTGACGGAATGTAAACATGGCGAATCGCACGGTTAAGGACGCAAAGTCAATTCGAGGGACTAATCCTCAATATTTAGTGGAGAAAATCATAAGATCACGTATTTACGATTCTAAATACTGGAAGGAGGAATGTTTCGCTCTGACTGCGGAATTGTTAGTTGATAAGGCCATGGAGTTGAGGTGAGGGGTCATTCTAACCTCAATATTTGTTGGCATGTCTCTATTTCTCATGACCAATTGATTATTTAATAATTTTTTCATAATGAAGTCGAAATTTCCACATTCAATCGTCAATAACTCAAGATCAGCAGAGTGAAATTAAAATTTTTTTTTTTCATTTTGGAGGAAATTGTTTAGGCTTCAAAATGAGACCTGACTCACCCCAATCGCTTCATTTTGTCAGAATATATTCGTCATTCAAGAACTTTCATTTTACCTCCCCATTTCCCATCTCATTTTCTGTAGCAAAAATAACTTGAATAATTAATTAAATAAACTTCTCCTTAATTGATTAATTTACTCGACAGATACATCGGTGGTGTGTTCGGTGGAAACGTCAAGCCGACCCCCTTCATCTGCCTCATCCTAAAGATGCTGCAAATTCAGCCAGAGAAGGATATCATAGTGGAGTTTATAAAGAACGAGGAATTCAAGTACGTGCGTGCCCTGGGTGCCCTTTACATGAGACTCACTGGGACATCATTGGATTGTTACAAGTACCTGGAGCCCCTGTTCAACGACAATCGAAAATTACGACAGCAGAATAAACAGGGGCAGTTTGAGCTCATCCACATGGACGAATTCATCGACAATCTGCTGAGAGAAGAGAGAAGTTGCGACGTAATTCTCCCTAGAATACAAAAGAGACACGTTCTGGAGGAGAATAACGAGCTGGAGGCCAAAGTATCAGCCCTCGAGGACGACATGGACGATGGGATGGAGACCTCGGAGGACGAGGAGGTCCCACCGTCCAAGGAAGAAATCCGAAAACGAGGGGATGATTATGAGAGGGATCTGAAACGCCACAGGGACCGTGACAAGAGGCACTCGAGGTCTGAGAAGAAATCTGAACGAGAGAAGGCGAGGTCCAGGAGTCGAGAGAGGGAGAGGGATCGCAGGGAGAGGAAGAGGAGTAAATCACCTAGGTCTTATTCCTCTCATAAGGATAAGGAGAGGGACAAGGATCGACACAGGAGGGACGACAGGGAGAGGGATAGGGAGAGGAGACGCGATCGAGATCGCAATAGGCATTGATCTCAATGGATCTACAATTGATATAATTTTTTTTAATTTTCATCACTGTACATAACATAACAGAATTATTCTTCCGGATGTGGTACGATTGTACGTTAATAAAGTTTTTCATCGAATTATTGAATTCAATATTTGTTTTGCCCAAATTGTCACATGGTTCAGGATAACTATTTGTTGTCACAGACGTATCGAAAGTGAGGCTCCTCCAGAATTATTGGGCCAATAAAATTCAAGTATTTTCCAAGTATTCAAGTATTAGCCGCTTCATGTTGAGGAATTTTTCAATATGAAAATAATTCCACATTCACTCAATTTCAATTATTGACTTTTATCACTTTATATAACATAACTGAATATTTATTCAGATATAATACAATAGTAAAATGTATTGATTCATTATTTACATGAAATCATTGAATCACATCTATTTTCTCATTAATTTCAATTCTCAATTGTGTGCAATTGCAATTGATTGAACTTTTTACATATCAAACTGCACCAAAAATGTGATTAATTATTTACATCAAATCATTGATTTCAATCCTCATTTTCTCACTTGGATCACCCAGATAATGAGCAGAGTAGAGGCATGGAATTATTTTTTGTTCATTGAGAATGTCTTCTAGGGTTTATTTAGAATGTCGGTGAGTTGAGGATGAACAGTCTGTCCTCCTCCTTCTTGATCCACTTGAGGAGCTTGCTGACTGCATTTATGGCGTCTGGTTTCGTTACTAGGGGCTCAAACGTTACGTACAATTCAAATCCAGAAGTCACCTGGGGAAAGCAAAACGTTCATCAGTCTCAATTCTCTCAGTTTCGTTTGATTTCGGTATTTACCCATGCGAGCATTGTCTCCTTATCCAACTGCTGGAATATTAGTTTCAGTGGACGACTGGGGGCATGTAGGCGATGATGGAGGCACTGGTACAACCCCAATAATCTACAAAACCAAAATAATTAAATCATTAAAGTGAATTTCTTGCTGAATACTTTCTCCTCTCAATGTACCTCTCAATTTCCTCATCCTTGACATAAGGTGGTTGAAAGCCAGGACTCCAGAACTGTGCAGTGCTCCTGCACTTGTAAAGCACATGGCGCATCTCAGGCAGTCCAATCTCTCCCGTAGTAACAGAGACTCGATTCATCGACTCATTGATGGCCTCCAAGCAATTAGTTCTCCTCAATCTCTCCACTATCTTCTGTTTCGCCTCTGACAACGTCGAGAAGACATCCCTGTCGACAGTGAGGAGTAGCAGACAGGCTTGACAGTCCTCAGCCAGATAAGACACATGTGCATGCATGAATCCATTGGAGTCGAACTTGGGTAGGCAGATTGGTGTCCAGCCCTCGGCAGTCTTAAAAGACTCAGAACTATCAATGAGATTCTGAATTAAATGCAAGTCTGCTGGATGAATGAAGAACTTCTTCATCCTCACGAGAGTAACGAGCTGATTGTTGGCTAATAAAATAGCGAAAACGAGATTTTTTATTTTCCCACAGGTCTGAACAATGGTCTGAGTGATGGAGTCCCTCATGGATGGGAGCAGGGGAAGGCACTTGACGGCCCCCAGGAAAAACGCTGGCTCCCTGTCCATAAAATTCAGCAAATGATCAATCAACCTCTCGCTGCCAGTCAATAATCTCCTCAGATCAAAGTTTCTCCTCTGGTCGTAGACTCTCGTGAGTTGTGACTGAGTCAGAACGAAGAGAATCTGATTGTACACATATGTCAGCTGTAAAACCAGCTGGGGAACACTCTCCAGAGTCTTGGATACTGCCACCAGGATCAGGGGTCCCTTCAACAGAAATACGAAATTAGTGTCTCCAGCGTGGACCGATCTGATCATGTCATTTCCAGCCTGGACGAAGGACACGAGCGCCTGCATCACTCCCATAACAGTAACGAGTTTGTCCTCTGGACTGTGCCTGGAGTAAACTGGCTTTCCAGCCTGACTCAGCACGAATATGTGCTTCTTCTGGGCCAGCCACTTTTTGCATCTCAAGGGGTCAGTGTCCAGGTTGCACTGGTTCAGTTCATTCGTCGTCTCGTCGACGTCAGACTCGTCCAGGGAGGGATTACCCTTGAGTTTCATGAGGTTAATCTCACTGTTCTCTCCTTTGGATAATTTTATTTTGTCTCCTGGGGGATGAGCCTCAGTGTCTTTGTGTCTGTCGTCGATGCTGCTGCTCATCTCTTGCTCGTACTCCTCGAAGCTGTCAGTCGTCACCAGCATCGTCTCTGTGGATGCTCCAGGCTCGATCCCCGGCTCCACGATCCCATCGTCCACAGTCGCTGCCTCTGATGCCATCTCTGATTGTCAATTCACTTGATTAAAGTACTAGGTTTCAAGATTTTGTTTTGTAATCATCACTGTCAGCGCAAATGGTTCTCCTGTGATGGTCTGCCTCAAGTTATCAGTTTCATTATCACTTCACTGAGGTTTTCGGCACATAATTTGGGGAGATTCTTCTGATTATTAATTGGTTTTGGTGATTAGGGGATTAACGAGGGATTTATTATCTTCTCCACATGGTTATGTTCTCTAGGATGATTATTATTAGATGATGCACTTATTTATTTGTTTGTTGTTCTAATCTCATAAATCATTTTGGAGTAATTATTGTCAGAGATAGGAGGAACTAGTGGGATTTCCTCACTTTGGCAGTACTGAATTGCGAGTGTCATCGATTCTCATGAACCGCAATGGATTTGGTTGACGACAAGTTTGGAGCTGCCTTTCGCCAATACAACACAGATAGAATATGTCAAGAATCTAGTGATGGCGGCGTTATTGAAGGTTAGTTGTCATTTTTATTAAAAATCGAAATGTTAATAATTTTATTTGGGTTTTGTGCGGATGTTTTGGTGCGTTGAATTGGATTCGGGGTGAGAACGACGGGTTTCGGGTCTGCAAAGAATATTTTTGGGGGTTTTAGGGATGTTTGAGGAGTACATCTCATGTTTTTGAGGCATGAGAAATTTCGTATTCTTTACGTCTTAATTTTAGAATTTTTTATTCACTCGGAATTGAGGAAATTTTTGGGGTGTTATTTTTTGGTTTCAGGATGATTGACTGCACGAAAATTTTGGTAATTTTTGGGTCATTTGGCGAATTGTCAGGTGATCCGAAGGACAACATGAAACCGGGATTCCGGTGTGCCAGGATTTTGAATGATTTCAGTTATTTATTTGGAAATTTCAAAGTTCGTTTGTCATTTCTATTAAAAACTGACATGTTAACAATTTTATTTAGGTTTTGTGTGGATATTTTCATGCGTAGAATTGAATTTGGGGTGAGCACGACGGGTCTTGGGTCTCACGAGATTATTTTTGGGAATTTAATAGGTGTTTGAGGAGTGCATTCCACGTGTTTAAGTAATTAACAGCTTGATTTCAGGATTTTTTATTCATTTATTATACTTGAGGATTTTTAAGAAATATTGAGATGATGATGATAATTTCGAGGTCTTCACTCATTAAATTAATTTCAGTACAAAAATGAAGCTTCGTTTTTTTTCTAATCATCAACATCAGGCACCAAGAATCTCATAAAAATATTTAGACAATTCTAATAATTACCCAACAGGATAGAGGTCAGATACCATTCGAGGAAAAATGGCCATCGATGCGACCAATAATCCTGAAGCTCCTGAAGCAAGAGCCAGTGACGCAGGCAGAATGGCAGGATTTATTCTACTCCGTCCACTTGGTCTGCATGTGGGACGAGAAAGGAGCCCTGAAGATGAAGGACGCCCTCAGGGAGGACATAATGGATTTCATTCAGCAGGCGCAGCAGCGAGTGCTGGCCCACCAGGAGGAGCAAGCCCTGTTGAAAGCTTACATCGCAGAATGGAGGAAATTCTTCACGCAGTGTAACTACCTGCCGACCCCCTTTCGCCAGCTGGAGATGTCTCTAGCTGGGAAAACAGCGTCGAGTATACAGAAGAGGAATCCGGCCGAGGAGAGTATCGTTAAGAAGCTTATGTTAGATAGTTGGAACCAGAGTATATTCAATGACATCAAGAAGCGCCTGCAGGACTCAGCGATGAGGCTCGTGAGAGCTGAGAGGAATGGAGAGGCCTTTGATTCACAACTGGTGATTGGGGTCAGGGAGTCGTACGTCAATCTCTCGGCAAACGTTGGCGACAAACTCCAGATTTACAGGGAGAATTTCGAAGCTGCATACATCGAGTCCACAGAGCAATTCTACTGCGTCAAAGCCCCCGAACAATTACAGGCTTATGGGGTGGAAAGTTACATGAAGTACGCTGAAACTAAACTACGGGAGGAGGAGTTGAGAGCCCAGAAATACCTCGAGCCCAACTGCACGAGTGTCCAATTACTGACAGAGTGTTGCGTCAGGGTCCTGGTGGCGGCCTTCAAGAGTCCCATCCTCGCCGAGTGCCCCAGGATGATCAGAGACCATCAAACAGCGAAACTTCGACTGATGCTCAAACTCATGGATCGAGTCACCGATGGCGTTGGACCTATGCTGAAGGACCTCGAAGATCACATATCGAGTGCTGGTCTTGCTGACATGATGGCAGCTGTCGACGTCATCACCCAGGACTCGGAGAAATACGTCGAACGTCTGCTGGATCTCTTCAGGAGATTCTCGGCACTGGTGAAAGAGGCTTTCGATGATGATCCCAGGTTTTTAACTGTTCGTGATAAAGCTTATAAACTCGTCGTCAATGACTCGACGGTCTTTCGACTGGAATTACCGTCCAAGAGTTCTGGCTCATCTGCCGCTGTTGGTGGTAAACCAAACAATAATAATAATGGTCAACCGGAGTCAAAGTGCCCGGAGTTGTTGGCTAATTACTGTGATATGCTTCTCAGGAAGACACCACTTAGTAAGAAACTTACGTCTGATGAGATTGAGAGTAAACTCCGCGATGTTCTTCTCGTGTTGAAATATGTGCAGAACAAGGATGTCTTCATGCGTTATCATAAGGCTCATTTGACGAGGAGATTGATACTGGACACATCGGCTGATTCTGAGAAGGAGGAGAACATGGTGGAGTGGCTGAGGGAAGTGGGAATGCCAGCCGATTATGTCAATAAACTCGCGAGGATGTTTCAGGATATCAAAGTGTCTCAGGATCTGAATCAGCAGTTCAAGGAGCAGTGCAGGGCCACCATTGCAGACAGCATTAACATCAAGATATTGAATGCTGGGGCCTGGGCGAGGAGCAACGAGAGGGTCACTGTTAGCTTACCACTTCAACTGGAGGATTACATCCCTGAGGTTGAGGAGTTTTACAAGAAGAAACACAGTGGGAGGAAGCTACAGTGGTACCATCACATGTCCAATGGCACCATCACTTTTGCCAATCAGGTGGGGAGGTTCGATATCGATGTTACGACCTTTCAAATGGCTGTTCTCTTCGCCTGGAATCAACGACCACTCGAGAGAATATCCTACGAAAATCTGAGATTAGCTACGGAATTACCGGATCCTGAGTTGAGGAGGACTTTGTGGTCACTGTGTGCATTTCCCAAGCTCAAGAGACAGTTGATTCTGGTGGATCCACCTGCCTGCAGTCCCAAGGATTTTACGCATGATACTAGGTTCTGGGTCAATCAGGAATTTGCTATTGTGTAAGTTTCTGGGTAAATCAGGAAATGCCAATTTAATGTTACTCTTCTAAAAATTACCAGTCAACTATCCACGAAATTTGAATTTTCTACTAACAGCATTAATTATTTCACAGGAAAAATGGAAAAATCCAGAAACGAGGGAAGATCAATCTCATCGGGAGACTGCAACTGTCAACTGAACGCAGCAAAGAGGAGGATAATCAGTGCATCGTGCAGCTGAGAATATTAAGGGTTCAGGTAAAGTATTTAAGAAGAATTTCAAGAGAAGTGTCTTGAGAAATTTCTATTCAATGTCTTGGATTTTTCTACTCAACAGGAGGCGATAATAATAATTCTGAAGATGAGGAAAACCATAAATAATGCCCAACTCCAGACAGAACTGATCGACATCCTGAAGAATATGTTTTTACCGAGCAAGAAAATGATCAAAGAGCAAATTGAATGGCTGATAGAGCACAAATACATAAAACGACATGATGACGATATAAATACATTCGTCTACGTGGCATAACCCGAGATCTCGAGATTGTGTATGTTCCTCTTCCGTTTCATCAATTGATGTCATGTATATTTTTATAAAAAATCCTAAGATTTCTACCATTTTTTTTTTTCATTACCAACGAAGAGAAAATCAAGAGTAATCAAATGAAATCTATATTAAACTGATGGCCTAGGGAATAACAATTTGAAACAGAAATCATGTGATTATTGGACAGTTTAAAATTCTCAAAATGTCTTCAAACAAAATATAAATATTAAAAGTAAATAGTTTAGTGTCCAATGGATGAAGTCAGATAGGGAAAATCTTGTATAAAGCCTTCAATAATATTTCAATGATTTAATTAAGCGTGTAACGTGTACAAGTTTAAACATCATTGATTAAACAGAATAACATTTTTCAAATTTTCGTTTTCAAATGTCTTATTATTGACTCAATACATCCTTTGCATTTCTTTATCCATTTAAGTTTGATTCTTGGGATGATTTATTTTTTTATACACATTGTTTAGTTAAACCACCTAGGCCAGTACACACGAATGGCGTCTGAGCATCAAAGCACATCGTAAATGATAAACTTCATCTTTTAAGTACTCCGTTATTCGAATATTTCTTCTTTGTACTGTCAGATTTACATGATACGATATAGTTTTAACTGGCTTTTAAGCACTCTGAGAGAAATTTTTAAAAAAATCTATAAAATCAAATAGCTTTACAAAAACAAACAAGTAGTCTAGTAACTTTGGCATCACTATTTATCGTGAATTAAATCATTATCGTTTGATCTGCCTCATGAGATTGTTTCACTTTGATCTTGAACTATTTTATTCAACAATATAATTCCAAATTTTTCGAGGATCAACAGTTGTTAAAGAACGTATCAACTAATAGTTCAAAATTCCTTATTCGAACAAAAGGTTCTGACGTTTGTCTTCTTCCTGCTAATTAGTTTTTTTCAATTAGACTACGGTTATTTATGCACATCTCTCATACATACAAGAAATTACACCATCAATTTCATATTTATATTTTGAACATTGTCCACACGAATTTTCATCGGGGGAAAAAATACAGTTTCTTCCTCTCTTCATATTTCTATATGATTATTTTTCTTCTGAGGATGTACCTGACATCCAGGATATATATATTGATCACATGCGTTATTACATCGCGATTCCATCTTTGATTTTAATAACCACGTAAATTAAACATTTGAAATGCGACTTTAATCCTGATTTTCCTAATTTTCTTGAGAAGATAATTTTTATGTATCATAAAGTCAATTCAATCGCTAATAGAATGCAGTTAGCAATAATTTTTCGTATTTTAATGAGATTCAGAGTCATCGATCGATGAGAAATCGACTGCCCTTTTTAAATTCGATGTTTAACGAGGCTAATTCGCCTTCAATAATTAGCTTCAAGTTTCGTCGCACTTCAGATACATTTATTTAAGATATTTAGATCGAAGCAGAAACGACAGAATTTTTTTTTACCGGGGTTTCTCGTTACAGTCCAATATCACTAGTGCCTAAACCATTGAGTAATAGCATATTAAAGTCTAATTTCGAGTACCTCTGGTTGTTCACCTCAATCCCCGATTTAATTGTCACAGTAAAGTAGTTTAGCTCAGTTCTAACATCTATGAAAACACATCTGAAGATGGCAAAATATATTTCCAACGAGAAAAGACGCTGAACACGTATGATAAAATTTCATTAATAAACCTAGTGAATTAATTCAAAAAATCCTGTTGGCTGTCTACTATTTTTGCGCAGATGTTATTGACAATTTCCGCAGCTAATCTGCATGTTTTTTTTTCAGTAGAAATGTCCAATGGAAAAGATTCTGTAGAAATTCATCGGCGCAAATTTTCAATTTTTTTAAATGGAAAGACAATAAAAATGGAGTGAAAAAAAAATTTGTAAAATTGTATTGTACAGAATTCACTAGGTTTTTCAATGAAATTTTTTCGTGTATCAAGTAACGAGAACACGTACTCGTAGGTACATTCAGATATAGAATAAACGAATGAGTTGTGGAGTGAAATAACGAGATGATTCCCAGTGTCTTCACCTAATTATTTCACTTCAGCGCTAAAATACAGGACAGCCAGCTTGCATTTAACATGTTAATCTCCCTTTTTCTCCATAAATATTAATATAATTTCGAGTTAGATTATTTCTCCACAGCGAATGGAAATGAAACATGCGCACAGTAACATGTATGAAGCTTCTGAGATCACAATTGAAATTGAAAATTAAACAGTTTTGCATGACACGTATTATCTCTTTATACCTGGTCTTGATATATATTTCCGGGGTTCTTCGGAATGCCTCAAATTGGATTTTTATTCCCTTTCTCGTGACTTTTATTTCGTGTTTTTTGTCTGGATGGATTCAATCGATATCATTTGCCATTGACTCTGTTGCAGTTGATCGGGGGATAATTTAATGCTCGGGACAACGTGTGTGTTGGATGGGGGGATGTCTCTGGGGGGGATTCGTAGTCTCACAGACGTGAACCACGATGCCGGGCTGACCAGAGCCTCCTGCATGCAACTCGTGTGTTCCTCCTTAAAAAATTTAATTTCATTAAATTGTCATTTAATTCATTTCATCAACTTAAAATAACAAATTTACTCTTGGCAGCAAGGTTTTTTAATTTAATTGTTTCCGAATTTTGGGACAATTATTAATTACCTGGAGATAAATTGGCAATGGCAGCCAGTAAATCTTGATTAACTAGTGGTTCACCTTCCTCTTTGGGCTGCCATCCAACGGGGGGAGACGCTGGAGGGGATATTAGGAACTGTTTTGTGAGGGCTGGCGGCTGGAGATGCTGATCTTCTATGTCTGAAGACAATTTAATCATTTTAATTTCACCTGAATAATTTTGTTTTATTCAGTTCTCATAAAATAAAAGGGCTTCTTCATTTTGTTTTATTGAATTGATAAATCTAATTAAACGACTCGGATTATTGAAATAAAGGAATTTATGTAATTTTGTTTACCTATTGGCGTCACTGGCTGGGCAAAATAACAATTTATATCAGTTTCCCCATGACGTGTTTGATGCAATTGTATTCGAGCGTGAGCAGCGGCACTGGGTGAGTTGTAGTTGACTCTCATTCTTTTGAATGATTTGAAATACTGAAATGTCGCCTCCTCCCCAAATTGTTTAAATAGATGTTCGATATCAGCCTGTCGACACAATCATCGATTAATCATTTCCTTCGTAAAACTGCAATTGCTGTTCTGTTCTGTCATGTTTTGTTATGACAATAATATTAAATACCTTAAGTTCGTCACATTTGAATACACGAGGATCTACGTTTGTCACGATAACAGACATTGGCAGATCCTCGTCGTGAACCAATTCGTCTAGTGTTCTAACACTTTTATCACTTCTACTTCTATCGTCGCTGAGATCGAGGTCGAGTTGTTGGAAATTTGGGTGCAAATTTGGGAGCCCGTCGACTTCGTTTATTATTATATTCTCTGTGTCCTCCTCGTCGTCTGTCATGTTCGACTCGCGTTTTTCATCCATCTTAATTTATTGTCTAGAAAATTCAACCACGAATTTCACGATTTTTCTCCATTTCCATTTTTTATTTTATTTTGAAAACGATGAAGGAAAATTTAATTCAGGGGATTTTCCAGGGTTCAAGAGCGAAGCAATCATAAGACTATTTTTTTTTATGGGGAAAGAGTTTGTTCATGACTTAAAAATAGTTCTACACCCCTAAATTCGGTGATTAAAGCTTCATTAAAAAATGAGCGTCAGGATAATTTTACCCCAATCTCCTCTACTCAATAAACAAAGTTGTTGACTTGGTTATGTGAGCTAATAAACCCCAAGTAAACAAGCGCCTTTTAATTGAGGGTCCGAAGGTCAGGAAGAGATGTGCCTTCATAACAAAAATGTCACGATGATTTTCAAGATGATTTCCCAGTCCCCAAGATGATGTCACTCTTCGTAATTACGTAGAGAGCCTTTCGAAGTGTTGAACAATTCGGCGAAGTCAACAATTTCATGCAGAAATAATTCCAAAACCCAAAACAATTGGCAGATTGTTAACAACGAGAGGAGGTTAAGTGGGACCCAACAGTAAAAGGGTAAGGGAAAATCCATAATTCGCGATAAAAATCACTGGATATTCATGTTTTGATGGCTTACGTTCTGTGTCCACTTGGTCGGAGCCTCGGTGTTACACTAGAATATTAATTCCGATGGAATAATCATATCCATTGATTACCAGGTGACGAGACAGTGACAATGTTTCTTCGATAAATCAACGACAGTTGTATCCCTGATGGTTATGCACAAGGATCACTACGATGTTTATCACTTTTGATTATCACAATAATTTTCTCCAAGACTGGGCGATGGTGGGGGTGAGTGAGAAAGCGTGGGCGCTATCATTGCAGCGCGTGATATTATATCACAGGGGCATTGTTATTATCTCGAGGGAAACGATTGATTAGGGATTGAAAGTTGATCAGGGTGAGTTGACGGTTTTTAAGGGGTCGTTGGGGGGACGTGAAGATCATTAACGAGGGGAGGTGAATCCTGCGATATGGGGTGGGTAACGGCGATGCCCGTAGTAGCTACCAGAAATTCCAGTCGCTTTTTTCCATCTTTTTCTTTGTTATTCGTAAAAAAAGCATCGCATTTGTGCGCTCATCACTTTTTTTTACAGTTTATTGTTGACACTGAGGATGTTTCATGTCGTCATAGGAATTATTTTATTGACAATAATTGTTTATAATTCTGTGGGAAAGGATATGGGTCAGTTAGAACGCGATGTAATCGTCAGGTGAGGAACGAAATATTTGTTTTACCGACGAGTGGTGTCAGAACATGCTTTTACACGGCTGAGAAGGGTCTCGCAAAGTTCTTCATGCCACAAACCAGATTTGAATTTTTAAAAATACCATACACCAAATAACGCCATTGCGCAGCGTGTCCGCGCATATCAATCATGGCGGCCGCTCTCTGCCACTGAACGGAGGCTTTGGCGTTCGTTCCGTCTATTTTCAGTAAAAAAGGGTATTAAACCGGGAAAATAATTGATAATAATGTCATAATCAGTTAATATTGATGGCGAGGAATAATTTTATCAAGAAATCCGACTTTATTATCGTTTATTATGAAGCCTAGACGTCTAAAAGGTAAAATGCCTAATTTGCCACTGCGCAACTTCTCCACGCACATTCATCATGGCGGCCGGCTACTGGCAGAGAAAGGGCGGTTTGGCGTTCGTCCGCGGATTTTCGGTGAGAAAAGGCATAAAACCGCGAAAATTAATACTAATCATGCAGTAATCAGTTAATATTGAGGGCGAGGAATGATTTTATCAAGAAATCCGACTTTATTATCGTCTATTATGAAGCCTAGACGGTTAAAAAGGGCAATGCCAACTTTTGCCACTGCGCAACTTCTCCGCGCATATTCATCATGGCGGCCGGCTACTGGCAGAGAAAGGGCGGTTTGGCGTTCGTCCGTGGATTTTCGGTGAGAAAAGGCATAAAACCGCGAAAATTAATACTAATCATGCAGTAATCAGTTAATATTCATGGTGAGAAACGATTTTATCAAGAAATCAGACTTTATCGTCGCTTATTATGAAGCCTAGACGGTTAAAAAGGGCAATGCCAACTTTGGCCACTGCGCAACTTCTCCGCGCATATTCATCATGGCGGCCGGCTACTGGCAGAGAATGGGCGGTTTGGCGTTCGTCCGTGGATTTTCGGTGAGAAAAGGCATAAAACCGCGAAAATTAATAATAATCATGGAGTAAGCAGTTAATATTCATGGTGAGGAACGATTTTATCAAGAAATCAGACTTTATCGTCGCTTATTATGAAGCCTAGACGTCTAAAAAGAGCAATGCCAACTTTTGCCACTGCGCAACTTCTCCGCGCACATTCATCATGGCGGCCGGCTACTGGCAGAGAATGGGGGCTTTGGCGTTTACACAATTAATTAATTAATTGTGTAAACGCCAAAGCCCCCGTTCAGTACCAAAGGCCGGTCGCCATGTTGGATGTGCGTAGAGAAGTTGCGCACTGGCGATATTTGGCGTTCACGCTCTTTCTGTCGCTTATACACATCTAGATGTGTATAAGCGACAGAAAGAGCGTGAACGCCAAATATCGCCAGTGCGCAACTTCTCTACGCACATCCAACATGGCGACCGGCCTTTGGTACTGAACGGGGGCTTTGGCGTTTACACAATTAATTAATTAATTCTAAAGGAAAAAGACGATAAAACTGTGGAAATGAACATGGACAATTGAACAATGAGTTGACAATACTGAAGAGTAACGATTTTAAGGTGAACGTCATTTCTATGTGATCGACATATTTGTGACGTCGCAAGATGACGCCTGCTGTGTAATTCTGGACAAAGTGACAATGTTTGGTGTTTAATGAGTCTATTGACTTCCTAAATAATTAAAAATTCAACTCAAAAGTGAAATGATTGTGGAATGGAGGACTTAGTGGATTTTATCAGTGAATTTGTGGTTATGAAAAGTGAAAAGTGCTTTCGGGAGTTCCGTTATTGCCGATGCGTTGATAAAATACGCGAGATGGGGTCGGTGTGTTGTTAAATCGGTGGCGAGTGTTTTTTTGCTGGGGTAAATATTTGGAGTATTTTNGTCTCCCCTGGTTCAAAACCATCTTTAGAGGTCCTAGCACGCCATTTCTCGACCCGCTCTTTCGTTTGAGCCCAAAAAAACATTCATATCTTGTCTGACATCTTTGCTACAAACTCGGGTTTTCAGTTGAAATTGGAATTGTTAATATACACAATAATAGGATTGCATTGACGATTTTTTCTTAACTCGCAAAAATTTTCAAACAATTTGCTATCGATTGATGATAAAATTTTTTGGAAATAATGAAACAGAGGGAATAACGCCTTTTTTTTCAAAGGTGATTTTTCAAAAATTTATTTTAAAAAAAGTACTAACTAACAAATGTTTTTTATTAGCTGGCAATTTTCTTCAAAACTACTTCAATGAGGAAAAAATAAAAATTTGGAATATCTATACATGAGGGGCTAATTGATCGGATCTGAAGCCTCTTCAGATCGTAAGCGAAGGCTACCCGAGACATAAATTAAGAAATTTCTATAATGATTTCAACTTTCGAAGAATCTCATTAAAACCTATAAAAAACGTTATTATGAAAATTCCGCTATCTCCCTTACATTGGGAAATATTCTTCGAAAACTCAGCAAAGAGCTGAGTCGACTGAAACCGTTTTACCGCCCATTCACTACCGAATTATGTCTTATATATTTTGCGATCAATTCCACGTGAGAAATGTTTGACAAGAGTTTTTCGGAAGGAATATAGCCCGGATGCCATTCCTCCCGAAAATATCTAAAATTGATAATTGATAATTACAACGGAAAACCTGTTTCAACACAGCACGCCAGTCCCGTGAATCCAATTAAATCCCGGAATAACTCATTCAAGAATCTAGAGATTCAATCGATAATTTAAATGCTGTTGTCAAGACGACAGTAAACAATCAAGCCCTTTGGCATTACTTGCTCTCGTGTAAGTACCCGAAATTCAACGCAGTTGACAATTTTTTTCATTGCCATTGCAATTACCGAATCACCTTCGTCCGGAGAAAAAAGACTCGTGAAATAATTTTCGTTATGGCGACTCCTCTCCTGCAGAGCAGAGTCTTTTACGGATTGAAAACCGATGTAATAAGTAACGCGCATTACATTACTGATAACGATATTTTGTATCCGGTTGGCAATGCCCTGGCAATTCACAACTTTCACGAAAAACATCAGCGACTGCTTCGTCTCCCGAATAAGTACCAGATTAATATAATCGCCGTTACCCCGAATAAGTGAGTTTATTTAATGGATTTCCCCCTCGAAAATGGAGTTGAAACTAGCGAGAGGTTCGATTTAGGTGAATCTAGGGGTATAGAAATATTTTTCACATGTTTGTGGGGCTTTAGAAATAGTAGCCCCTCCACCTCGTATTTTTAAACATTTCTTTAAATTATTTACCCCTCTAAATCACACTCAACTCACTCTTTCTTGTTTCTGTAAAATGAACCATTTTTTAAAGGCAATGGCTATTCACACGCCTGCGTGAATCCCTCTGGAACCTCCGTATGTACACTCCATACACTCCATGGGGTTTTTCGAATGATTCACGCAGGCACGAAGTAGTTCGTTGGGCATGTAGATAGTGCACTCTAATCCTTCTAAGATGGTTTTGAACCAGGGGAGACTCCTAGACTCCACTGGAAAATGTTACAACTCTGTTTTTCAATTGAAAACAGACATCATCTTTAGAGACATTTGTCATGTTTAGAGGCCCTAGCACACCATTTCTCGAGCCGCTCTTTCATTTGAGCCCAAAAAAACATTCATATCTTTTCTGACATCTCTGCTACAAACTCTGGTCTCCAACTCTGGTTTTAACTGAAAAGAGTTTGCAGCAGAGATGTCAGACAAGATATGAATGTTTTTTTGGGCTCAAATGAAAGAGCGGGTCGAGTAATAATGGCGTGCTCCCAAGTAGAAATTGACGATAGAAACAGNTTTTTTTGGGCTCAAATGAAAGAGCGGGTCGAGCAATAATGGCGTGCTCCCAAGTAGAAATTGACGATAGAAACAGGACTCATCAAGCCCTGGAGCAAGGCTTGGAAATGCTCAACTAAGGCTGAAGCTCAGCCTTGATAACCACGTTTCAGACTAAGTCCACAAGGCTTGAACAATGCTTGGCGCCAAGGCTTGGTCCAATCCTTGAATTATACAAAATTTTAACAGTTCAATCGCACTTCTTTAAAAAAAATCATATTAATGTTTACGGATGTGGGTTCAAATAATTTCTTATTGCTGCATAACCCCATTTAGGAATTCTGAGCAACTTATGAAAAAGACTGACGGGACTATGTACAGTTCCTCGTGTAAAAAAATTTTTTTATTTCGGCATTTCTGGGGCAAGTGAGAGTCTCAGGGGTATTAGGCGGGCCAGAAAATACAGATTCAGCGTTCACCCGGCGGAAAAATTCGATTTTGGCGAAAGTCGACTTTCCCCCCGAAAAAAGGTTAAATACGGCACTTTGGCTCCGGGTGGAAAAAAAAAATTTTTTATTTCTGCCTTTCCCGGGCAAGTGAGGGTCTCAGGGGGATTAGGCGGGCCAGAAAATACAGATTCAGCGTTCACCCGGCGGAAAAATTCGATTTTGGCGAAAGTCGACTTTCCCCCCGAAAAAAGGTTAAATACGGCACTTTGGCTCCGGGTGGAAAAAAAAAATTTTTTATTTCTGCCTTTCCCGGGCAAGTGAGGGTCTCAGGGGGATTAGGCGGGCCAGAAAATACAGATTCAGCGTTCACCCGGCGGAAAAATTCGATTTTGGCGAAAGTCGACTTTCCCCCCGAAAAAAGGTTAAATACGGCACTTTGGCTCCGGGTGGAAAAAAAAAATTTTTTATTTCTGCCTTTCCCGGGCAAGTGAGGGTCTCAGGGGGATTAGGCGGGCCAGAAAATACAGATTCAGCGTTCACCCGGCGGAAAAATTCGATTTTGGCGAAAGTCGACTTTCCCCCCGAAAAAAGGTTAAATACGGCACTTTGGCTCCGGGTGGAAAAAAAAAATTTTTTATTTCTGCCTTTCCCGGGCAAGTGAGGGTCTCAGGGGGATTAGGCGGGCCAGAAAATACAGATTCAGCGTTCACCCGGCGGAAAAATTCGATTTTGGCGAAAGTCGACTTTCCCCCCGAAAAAAGGTTAAATACGGCACTTTGGCTCCGGGTGGAAAAAAAAAATTTTTTATTTCTGCCTTTCCCGGGCAAGTGAGGGTCTCAGGGGGATTAGGCGGGCCAGAAAATACAGATTCAGCGTTCACCCGGCGGAAAAATTCGATTTTGGCGAAAGTCGACTTTCCCCCCGAAAAAAGGTTAAATACGGCACTTTGGCTCCGGGTGGAAAAAAAAAATTTTTTATTTCTGCCTTTCCCGGGCAAGTGAGGGTCTCAGGGGGATTAGGCGGGCCAGAAAATACAGATTCAGCGTTCACCCGGCGGAAAAATTCGATTTTGGCGAAAGTCGACTTTCCCCCCGAAAAAAGGTTAAATACGGCACTTTGGCTCCGGGTGGAAAAAAAAAATTTTTTATTTCTGCCTTTCCCGGGCAAGTGAGGGTCTCAGGGGGATTAGGCGGGCCAGAAAATACAGATTCAGCGTTCACCCGGCGGAAAAATTCGATTTTGGCGAAAGTCGACTTTCCCCCCGAAAAAAGGTTAAATACGGCACTTTGGCTCCGGGTGGAAAAAAAAAATTTTTTATTTCTGCCTTTCCCGGGCAAGTGAGGGTCTCAGGGGGATTAGGCGGGCCAGAAAATACAGATTCAGCGTTCACCCGGCGGAAAAATTCGATTTTGGCGAAAGTCGACTTTCCCCCCGAAAAAAGGTTAAATACGGCACTTTGGCTCCGGGTGGAAAAAAAAAATTTTTTATTTCTGCCTTTCCCGGGCAAGTGAGGGTCTCAGGGGGATTAGGCGGGCCAGAAAATACAGATTCAGCGTTCACCCGGCGGAAAAATTCGATTTTGGCGAAAGTCGACTTTCCCCCCGAAAAAAGGTTAAATACGGCACTTTGGCTCCGGGTGGAAAAAAAAAATTTTTTATTTCTGCCTTTCCCGGGCAAGTGAGGGTCTCAGGGGGATTAGGCGGGCCAGAAAATACAGATTCAGCGTTCACCCGGCGGAAAAATTCGATTTTGGCGAAAGTCGACTTTCCCCCCGAAAAAAGGTTAAATACGGCACTTTGGCTCCGGGTGGAAAAAAAAAATTTTTTATTTCTGCCTTTCCCGGGCAAGTGAGGGTCTCAGGGGGATTAGGCGGGCCAGAAAATACAGATTCAGCGTTCACCCGGCGGAAAAATTCGATTTTGGCGAAAGTCGACTTTCCCCCCGAAAAAAGGTTAAATACGGCACTTTGGCTCCGGGTGGAAAAAAAAAATTTTTTATTTCTGCCTTTCCCGGGCAAGTGAGGGTCTCAGGGGGATTAGGCGGGCCAGAAAATACAGATTCAGCGTTCACCCGGCGGAAAAATTCGATTTTGGCGAAAGTCGACTTTCCCCCCGAAAAAAGGTTAAATACGGCACTTTGGCTCCGGGTGGAAAAAAAAAATTTTTTATTTCTGCCTTTCCCGGGCAAGTGAGGGTCTCAGGGGGATTAGGCGGGCCAGAAAATACAGATTCAGCGTTCACCCGGCGGAAAAATTCGATTTTGGCGAAAGTCGACTTTCCCCCCGAAAAAAGGTTAAATACGGCACTTTGGCTCCGGGTGGAAAAAAAAAATTTTTTATTTCTGCCTTTCCCGGGCAAGTGAGGGTCTCAGGGGGATTAGGCGGGCCAGAAAATACAGATTCAGCGTTCACCCGGCGGAAAAATTCGATTTTGGCGAAAGTCGACTTTCCCCCCGAAAAAAGGTTAAATACGGCACTTTGGCTCCGGGTGGAAAAAAAAAATTTGTTATTTCGGCATTTCTGGGGCAAGTGAGGGGCGCAGTGACATTAGGCGGGCCAGAAAATACAGAATCGGCGTTCACCTGGCGGAAAATTTCGATTTTGGCGAAAGTCGACTTTCTCCGGATAAATCCAAGATGACACTTTGGCCGCAGGTGAAAAAAATTTTTTTATTTCGACATTTGTGCATCAACTCCTCCACTCACTCTTGCGTGAATCACTGCGAAGAGAAAATATTCTGCGTGAATCACTCCACTGACTCTTGCGTGAAGCATTCATACTACATTACCTGGTTCTCCTAACTCAGAAAACCCCATGGAGTGTATGGGGTGTACCGGAGGGATTCACGCAGGATTGCGAATGGCCACTGCCTTTTTTAAAGCTATCATTCATATTTTCTCATGCCCTTTTGGCTGAGAATTCACAGCGCAATTTTTTTTTTCACTTCCGACGCGTCTGAAGTATTTCCAAGCACATTGGCTATTTTTTCTCTAGTGGAATGGTTTTTTACATTTGTAGTTGAACATCAGAGCTTTTCTTTGTGCTTCATTGGACTCTAAGATTCCGGACATTTTACAATGATTTTATTATTTAAACTTTGAAGGTCTGAATTTTAATCTCTGTATTGAACAGTTAGGAATCGTTTAAAAGATCTGAAAAAATAGAAAGCTTACTTTGGGAGGAAGATTAATGAAATAATTTAAAAATTGCATTTCTGGAAAATTACGAGGATTTTCCTTAAATAATTTACAAACAAATAATCTTCCAATAAAAATAAGACTTCCGATAGTTTGAACACTTTCAATTATTTATTTATAAATTTTTTTATTCATAAACTTATTCATAAACTTTAATGATCGAAAATGGTTAAATTTATAGTGCGGTCTGTACCAAACTATAAAAGACACTCGGATATTCTTAAACCCTGAAAAATCCCCTAAATTGAATTTTTCGCTGTGAAATATTCCGCTAGTTTCCGCTTGATGCCTCGAAGACATCTCGAACTCACGAGAGTTATTTCCCAATTGAAAAGGAAATACGTAGCCCTCTGCGAAGTGGGTGACAAGCCGACGATCTCAGTCTACGATGTCCACAGTCTCCGCCGTAGGAAGACCCTGGGGATCCCCTACGACTGTCCGGAAGTCAAGAACTTCACCTGCATCTCCTTCAGCTTTGACAACAAGTATCTCGCGGCGGTGACGGACTCCCCGGACCAAACGATGCTGTTTTACGCTTGGGAGAAGGGCAAAGTCGAATCGACAATCAAAGTCCTGAACCCCCAGATCCCATCCGCTCTCATCCACCAGATATCCTGCAACCCTGGGGACATTGGTCTGGTTGCCCTCGCGGGGAGATTCTCCTTCAAGTTCCTGACCTGCTCCGAGACCATCTGGCGACCCTACGGATTCTCCAAAGCTGAAAATCTCCTGATCTCCTCGATCTGCTGGCTCAACACCGATCGACTCCTAGCGGGGACTGAAGACGGCCGCATCCTCTTCATGGAGAACGGCGACCTCAAGAACATCTTCAAGATGAAGGAGGTCAGCCTTATGAACCTGAAACTGCGAGAGGAATTTGTCATTCAGCCCTCGACTGAAAACACAACCGAAGACATTCGGGCCTTGACATTTTTTCCGAAGGGCTTTGCCTTCGGCTACGGCCCCGGCAAAATCCTCGTCTTCGAGAAGGATGGCCAACACAAATTCATCCACAAACACATTTTCCTGGTGCCGAGGCAGGTCACCAAGGACCCGGAGGCCACCGAGGCCTTCTACGAGATAAATTCAATAAGTGCGAATGCCAGTTCAGATCGACTGATCGTCACCACCGGCTGGTCCCAGCTGTTCTCCGCTAAATTATGGACATCCAATCTCCTGATGGACGTTACTCCAGAGGACCTGGGGATTATGGGACAGGCTCTGCATCATGGACCCATCAACAGCCTCTCCATGTGCGCCTGGAAGTCCATCTTCATTACTTCGGGGGACGACGACAGAAGCGTCAGAATCTGGGATTACGAGTCTGAGAATCTCGTCATGTTCAAACAGTACCAGGAGAACATCTACTCGGTCGCACTGCATCCCATCGGCCTCTTCTGCCTCATCGGTTTCACTGACAAACTTCGCTTCATGACGATTTCCATCGACGATCTACTGACGATGCAGGAGTTCCCCATCAGGGCCTGTAAAATTGTGAAATTCAGCAATGGGGGGCATCTATTCGCCGCTGTCAACGGCAACATCATCCACGTGTACACGACCATCGACTTCTCCAGTAAATTTCTGTTGAGGGGACACACTGGCAAGATCAGCCACATCGTTTGGTCGCAACAAGACTTTAAACTCGTTTCGGTTGGGCTCGACGGGGGGATCTACACCTGGGACATCACCACAGGCACCAGGACTGGGGAAATTATCCTGAAGAATGTCTCTATCAGTGGGGTGGGGCTCACAGCAGACGCCTCCTCGATTTACTGCATCGTCAATCACGGAATCAACAAGATCTACGAAATCAAGGATGACTCGGTCGTTCGTGAGCTAGCCATGACGAATAATCAACTGACGTCTCTTCTTCTGGGGAAGAACGACTCACTGATCTTCACCACTTGTCCTGGGGGTGTCATTCTGTCCTTCAAGGTCCCTCTGCTGGAGGCACTCGAGTGCAAGGACTTTCACATTCACTGCACGGACATCACGAACATCTGTCTCTCCTTCAACGAACAGAATCTCATTTCCGCCGGGGATGACGGGAGTTTGTGCTTCTGGAAGGTAATTTCGCCTGAAGCTACACTGGACTCTGGTGATCAGTACACGAGTGAAGTTTTAATCGGTAAAAATGATCTTGGGGAGAAGATTCAACTGATTCAAGAGTTGACGACTAGGATCAAAGAATTGGAGACCGAAGCCGCTTACAAAATGCGACAGATTGAGGTGCAGCACAATGATAAGATGCGACAGGTGCACCAGGGCTACTGCGAAGCCATCGAGGAGCTAAAGTTGAAAATTGATAAACTCCACGAGGATCGGACTAACGAGCTCAACAACATCAACTTCGAGATCGCGAAGATGAAGTCGGCGCATGAGAAATCGGTCAAGGACATGGAGATCAGTTATGACAGTAAATTGATCGTTGAGTATGACAAATATTCGGCGTTCGAGGTGAAGAATAATGAGATGAGAGAGGATTACGAGAGGCAACTCGAGGAGTTGTCAGTGGCACGTGGCAAAGAGCTCGAGGAGTCGATTAACAGGTACGAGGCACTGCTGCATGAAAAGGGAATTCAACTCCAGGAGTTTCACGAAGAGATGTCTCACCAGGTGCGGATACACGAGAGGATTAAGGACCAGATCGAGGACGATGCTGACAGGGAGATTGTGGAGATCAGGTCTGGGTACGAGAGTCTTTTGTACGAGGAGCGTCAGGCGAATTTGAAGCTCAAGGGGGAGGCCGGTGTCCTCAGGAACAAGTACGCTGCCAATCAGAAGGAGATCGAGGACTTGAAGAGAAATGTCAGTCATCTGCAGGGGGAGCAGCACCAGTACCAGAGGACAATTGAGCAACTCGAGAAGGATGTAATGGATCTCAAGGGGGAGATAAGCGAGCGAGACGCTGCCATTCAAGAGAAAGAGAAGAATATTTATGAATTAAAGAGGAGTAATCACGAGTTGGAGAAGTATAAATTCGTGTTGAATTACAAAATCGTGGAGTTGAAGAATCAAATCGAGCCGAAGGACGACGAGATCAAGGATCTGAAGGAGAAGCTGCAGATGATGGAGACGGAATTGCTATCGATTAACGAGGAGAATAAGAACCTGCAGCTGGAGATCAGTGATATGAACGACAAGTTGAGTGGAGTTAAACGAGAGGTGCAGGTGGAGGTGCAGAATAACAGGAATAATCAGCTGTTGCTGAAGAGAATCCAGAAGGATTTGGCTGATGCTGCTGCTGTCATCCAACAGCCCCATGCCCTCAAAGTAGCTGTCAAGAATCTTTATAATCGTTACAGCAGTGATGAGGAGATGCAGAGGAGTCGAGAGGCTAGTCTCGAAGTTGAGTGCGAACTTATTAGGCAGAGGGATCATCTGGAGAGGACCATTGATTCGTTGAAGAGGCCCTTTTCCCGAAGAAAGAAAAATACTTGAGAGGATTGTTCATTTCATGGAGTGTGTAGTTACTTTATTTTCTAAATCTCTTATTGTACAAATGGAGTTATTTGTAAATATCAGTATGCGCTTTAGGAAATAAACACTAGTAAATATTCTATAAAATGTTATTTATTGAGACGATGAAAAAGATAACCAATTGAGCATAAATAACTGTCATTAAATAGTACCAACCTTAAATAAAAGAACAGTTTAAAATAATTGAAATAAACCCGTTTAAGTTCAAGAGAGATAGAGAGATCAATGATTTAAAGTAAACCAGGAATGATGGCTTTGCGATCCTTGGGATAATTCGGAAATTCCCTCTTGTAGGCTCGATGCTTTCCCAGTGCCCAGATGCTCATTTGATAAGCACCGGCCAGTGTAAACAGTGCAGCTAAAATAAATGCATTTGTGATTACGTGCGCAAGGAAATTGGTTTTGTTGAATCATAAAAAAAGAAACGAATGAATAATTCACCTGGAAGACATTTCGTCATTATTGTGAATCCAATCCAACTTCCAACTTCGTAAGTGTAATTGGGACATGAGACAGAGTTGAAGAGAGATGTGAGTGGATTATCAGTGGCCTGGGGAATTCTTCTGACTGTTGTGCCTGGTGGCCTCAGATCCCTCAGGGCCAAGTGTATACTCAGATTACCTAACTCGCAAATTACGAACATAACGAGACCAATGGCCGAGGCAGCACCGCTGGGCTCACTGTACAGTGGATGATTTACATGATATGCGACGTACATCGTGAAAAGCCAGTAGTACGAGCAATTTTTGAACAAGTTTCGAAGGGGCATTGTTGCGTGACTGAAACGATGGACAAACAGTGTCTCCAGAATTCTTTTTGCGTAGTGGATGGTCCAACAGGCTGCGGCATAGCTGAAAATCATTCAATTAATTTCAACTCTAACTGAATTATTGCTGCAACTACCTGCATTGGGGCTTATTAAATTGTGATGAGGCTAAGAGAAAAATATAAAGGGAAATGCTCTGTTTGCATAAAAGAATTTTGTCCTCTTTCCCAATGTCTCGAGTGCTAAATTCACTTCAATCTACATGCAGTGAAAAAAATAAATTGCAATGCATTTGAATTATGCATTCTCCTGCGTGAAAAAGTGAAGGCACAAAATTTTTCTCATTGAAAAAATTTTCGTTCCACTGTTGAATCGAATGTCACTAATGGAATTCCGATAAAAAATAAATAGGAATGAATTATTCATGAAATTCAGGAAGTTGGAATGTGATATTTCACTCACTGGACGACAGGCCCAGCTTCTTGGCTCGTTTCTCCGTAGAATATCCAGGGCCTGGTGTAAACCCATAGATAAACGAACAGGGGGCCAGCGTATTCAGCCAGGAAAACTGTTTTCCAGCCAATCTGGGGGCCGAGATCTTTGTAATAAAGTTTTGAGGAATTCCGGAGACCCAATGACTTGACTGTCTCTGAGTCTGACAATGACTTGCCCTTTGCCTCGGCCCGGAGACTCTGGCGTTCGACGTAAGGTGCTTTCTTTTGTTTATTCAATTCTTTTTTTATTTCACCTATTGTTGTGCTCTCGGTCACCTGAAAATTCAATTGTACCGGGAATTTCATCGCTATTTCTGACATAAAAACGGAAGAGTCAACATAATTTATCATATAATTAACACAAATAAACACAAAAATTTTGAGCGTGTCGTTGACATCAGCTGTTGATTGTTTTTATTTCTTTAATTTTTGGAGAACTAAAAAATGAATTGCTTACTCACTCTGACGGTTGTTATGGGGTTCGAGTTTCTCGCCCCAAGAATTTCGATCTGCAATTTAATTCGGTTGTTAATGATGCGAATTATGGGCCACAATAGGGTCTCTGTTTATTTATTTATTTGAATAATCGTTACCTCCATTTTTTCTGGAATTATTCGTCGATGTTTTCTTCACTAATAGCATAGACCGTCTGAGGCCTAAGTTATTCGATCGTTCATCCACGTCTCATCACTTCCGGTTTGCTCGTGTGGTGTCGCTATCGTTCCATACGGCAAAAAAATTAAAAAACACGGTGTCATGGAAACGTTTTAAATTATTTTTGTTTTCGATAAATTATTATTTTTTCTGTTTGTCGTTTCACTTCAATTTTACCACTTTTATTTTGTTTTAAATTCTTCAGATTTTCTTTCATCGAATGAATTATCGCACAATTTTTTTGAGTCGAGAAAATTTAAACTCTCGGTAATGAGTCGTATGAATTTGATAATAGTGGCATAATGACCTTTGCGCCTTTTGTCAATGAAACGCTGCATAAATTTGAGGTACAGCAGCTATTTTCGTTTTTTAGCAGTCATTACGAGCATTATCATCAAGGCGAACAGGTTTTTAGCGTATGGCAATTATTTTGACATTGTACTATAGTCAGGGAAACGATAGTTTTTTTATCAAATACGGTGCGAAGAGGAATTTACTATTTACAATGGGAAAAACTCTGCGTTTGCTGAATTCAAAGGTTCAATCGTTTGTCATTGAATGAAATATGAGAAGTGCTGATGGAGAGCATTTCATTCGAAAAGAAAACGCGAATAATGAAAAAAATTATGCTTTGAAAATTCCGCTCAAAATAATTAAATAAATGAATTCGAAATGCGTAAAAAAAAAATCACCATTTATCGTTTTTGAGGACTTCCTCTATCTCCTAAAAAATTGCCAACACCCTCGGAAACATACTTGAGGGTAGTAGAAGAGTGAAAAGGTCGTTTTTTTGCGATTTTTACACAAAATTTTTTTTTTTTTTTTCATTTTTTTCTGATCTCCAGATTTTTTTTTAGATTACATTCTTCTCCCTCGCGCCGAAAAGCTCATTTTCTCATAAGACTGCGTTATCTTTGCACTTGTACATTAATTATTAACAACAATACTGAACTATCAATCGAACACAAACACAATAACCAGAATGTTTCAATTCATCATAACTTTGGTTTAGAACACGACTTTTTTTAAAATATTAGTGACGGGTTGAAATGTTGATGAAATTTAACCATTTTCTTTTCAATGGAAAGAACAATTCTTTCCCTTTGTGATGAGCCTGAACTGAGCTCTATTGATACATTTGTTTTTAAGTTATGAATAATTTAAAAAAAATCTAAAGTCTCTGTTTTACCATGCGAACAACAAGTAGTGCCACCACTGCTACCGGCACTGTTTGACCGTTAGCAGGTGTCTCGTTGGCTACTTTGATAAATGGGGAAATATGTTGTTCAGGGCAGTTGTTCCATCTCATGGTCAATAGGCCGTGGGCCACTGTGGAAATGGACTACTGCGGAAAAAGAAACGAAGCTCCCCCGGTGCCCCTGCGTACGTGGCACAAAACGTGTCCACCAATCCCACAATTTCATCCTCAGTAATAGGCGTGACTTGTTCTCACACCTACAGTACACATTTAATCAGTGAAATGTCCAAATACGCACTAAAACAAATTCACCGAGTGAGATTTTGTTCCTGTGTGTTCCGGGATCGGCCATAACTCCCTCCGAGTCACCTAAAAGATATTCTCCCCCATTTACGACAGTGGAATTCCCAGTTGGCCTTTTTGATACCGTTGTAACATTTGTCCAAGGAGAACGTATACGTGGATGAAGAGGCCACCTTTTCTTTAAAATCAACCGTAACAATACCATTTAACGGTGGGAGTTTAACACTGCTGTTCATTTGTTGAGTCTACCACTTCGATTATTGGTGTAACACGTGAGTTTGTACTATTAATTATTTATTTTCATTGATTTATTGGCTTTTTGGGGACAGGTTGGCAAGTTTTGCTCGGTTTATCGATGTCTCTGGCATTTATTTTCGCCGGTTGATGAGGTGAAGGTACAGTTTTTTCTCTCCCGTGGAATCTCGGGAATCTGGAGTTGCTTGAGTGCCGGTTCATTTTTTTTACGTCTTGTTGGAGATTATTTATCGTTATCTCTCGGTGATTTCGGTATTTCCAGTCAATTTTCACGATTTTTATCGCAATTATTCGACATTTTCTTCGGGTTTTATGGCTTTTGGGGAATATTTTGGAGTTAATTCCGTTGGAAACGGCATATTCTTGCATTTTGGGGAGGGATTTACGTCGGATTTCAGAGGGTAAAATTGATTGCAAGGTTTTCTCCGCTCGATTTTCAACCTCTTAATGAGGTTTTTGGGACTTCGCAGAGCGAGATGGATTTGCAGGGTGGTCTGGCGTATGTCGGGGTTGTTGTCATGTCGGCAGTGGCGATTTTCCTCATCTCGATGTTTGGAATGAAGGAGAAGTCGTACGAGGAGGCCATCGCCGAGCAGAGGAAGCTGCCGGATGATTTACTTCTAGGTGAGAAATTCATTATTCTTTATGCTCAATGAATTATCTGGGGAGCTGATGGGGGAGTGAAAGTGGTTTCATTGGATTGTTCGAGAGAATTTCCCTTGGAAAAAACTGCATGATGACCCATTTCAATTAAATTTAATTTTTAAAGACGATAAAACCATTTTTGCTCCAATTTTTGTGCTCCAAAATCATTTTGGAGCAAAAGAATTTTTCCCCAATCTCAAAATAAAAATAGCTTTTTCAATCAATTTTTATCGATGGAAATTTTTTTTTGTTCATTTTAACGTGCATTTTCATAAAATTTCAAGACATGTTTTTTATTTTTTTGCTCAAAAATAATTTCAAAGTGAAAAAAAATTCATCAAATCAAACATTTAGCAGAAAAAATGGTGAACAATTATTGACATTCGACTCTAAATGAATTTTCAGGAAAAAAGGAAAAGGGCAAAGAGAAAAAGCATAAAAATAAAGCTGGTAAAAAGGTAAAGGAGAAGAAGGAGGAGAGAGAGGAGAAGGAGGATAAAGAAGAAAAACCGGAGCACGTGCAATTCGAGGAGACTCCCCAGATTTTACCCCCCGATCTACCAGTGCAGGTAATTAGGAATGAATTAAACTCGAGGGTTAATGGGGCTTGGGGATTTAACAAAACTGCTGGAACAAATTTTACCCTCAATCCTTTTTAATATTTTTTTACTGACGTTTGGGCTGTCTTGACGATTTTTTTACGGGTGAAATATGGTATGCCACTTTGCGTATCAAATGTTGCACATGTGGGTCATCCGAGATGACACATGTACAGAGGTGACTAATATCTTATTACATCTATTCGTCGAGTAATTCATCTTTTCAGGAGGTATTACCAAGTTGAAGGTCTTGAATTCTTTGGCGTAAATCAGCTTTTAACACCTCTGAATTAATCAGACACTTTTGTATTTACACAGATGAAAATAACTCAATTTTTTCAATTTCCTCGGTTCATTTATTTCCTCAAAACAAAATCAACAATGAATTCGTCATTTGTTTCTGTTTAATGTCAAATATTTTCTGCCCTCAAAATTCATCGATGACTCCAGTCCAAAAACTCAAGACCCTCCTCTCGGTAATTCAAAATCTTATCTTCACAAAAAAAAAATTGTTTACAACCGAAAAATTCCAAGATTGATTATCTCAAATTTTTTCTTTCACAAGTTGTGATATCGATACTGCACCAAAAATAAATATTTATTCAACGTTGAGATGTCAAAATATACATTTATCTCAGTAACTGGGAATTAACACGATTGCGGGGGTATTTTTTTCCTATCGGGTTGCTTTCAGGAGGCATGCAAGGGCAATAAGAAGAAAAATAAACCTGAAAAGGTGAAACCAATTCTTGTAAACAAGGATGAGTCGCCATTTATCGTGGCAGACGCAATAGCTTCGTCAAATACATTGCCTGAGGTCAATCATTTCGATATTATTCACCCTAAGGACGACCTTGAACTGATACGCAGTCACAGTGTGAGTTACGTGGGTTGCTTCATTCGCAATTTCTTTTTTTACAGGGGAGAGTGAGGTAAAATGAACACTTTCTCTTTTTTTCTCATGTTCATAACCGAGGATTAAATTTATCAATCGAAGGGAAACAATTGTCTTTGCTGTGGAAAAAAGTGTCCATTTTTTCCCACTAGCTCTTATTTTTCACATTTCCTCGCAATTTATTAAAGTTTGCACGTGGTAGATCGCCTCCAAAAAATTAACGAAGCCTTCAAATTATATATTTTTTACTACAGAGCAAATTCCTGCCTTTCTAGAGGAGGTTGAGGTAAAATGGATACTTTTGCCTTTTTTCCTCAATGTGCACAGAGAAACGATTGCCCTTATCATGAAAAAAAAAAAAATTGAATTAGCTATTGAAATTTCAAAAAACGTCAAGTGTCCATTTTGCCCCACTAGCCCCTATTCCTGACATTTCTTTACGAATTACTAACAACAGCAGACACCGGCATAACCATAAATTTTAATTAAAGTTAAAATTTGAATTATTTAATTAATCATGAATTTAAATATTCAAATTCCGAATTATTTTATCAATCAATGATTGAGTTCGGAAGATTGGCGATTATTCGGCTAATCGAAAAATACTTTTACGACGTTTAGAAGTATTTACTCAATAGTTACTCAGTTGACAATTCCCCATTGTCAATTATATTATTTTTCAAATTTCAATGAAGATAAGTAAATCTTAATTATTTTAACTTGCAACTTCATAACATCACTAAATTAATGATTGGTGCCCCTAAAAATCAATGAGCCCTTAAAATAATATTCTCTTTCCGCAGAAGGAAAATTTGACTCAATTAACCCAATCAGAGTCAGTAGTGAACAAATCCCCGAAGGAGACCCCGACAAAGTCGAAAAAGGCCCCAAAACTCCTCCAGAAAAAGGAATCCACAGAAGCTGAATCAGCACCCCCTCAAGCAACTTTGACAAACCGCCCTCCCACACAGACCCCCGCCCCCACCCAGCCGGCCGCGTCTCTCCCGGCCCCCACCCCAGCGCCTCTGAAAGAGTCCTCGAAGAAGAACAAGAAGAAGAACGACATTCTGGCTCAGATCGGAGGTGAAAAGGACGGGATAAACGTATCCCTGCTGATGCCCCTCGTCCAAAAAGCCGAGCTGAGTCGTTCGGAGATTCAAATACTCATCGATCAACTATTGAATAAGCAGCTGGACAACCCCCTGGAGCACTCTGAGTGGACCGAGGGTCGCACAGACCCAGTGATAAAACTGAAGAAGCAATTAGCTGAGAAGGACAAGGCCCTTACTGAGGAGCACGAGGCCAGTGTCACATTTCAGAATAAATTGAAGGAACTCCGTGCTGAATTGAACTCTGAACGCTCACGACTCACTCAGAATGTCAAGCAATTGGAGGAGGCATTGAACAACAAGATGACTGAGGCTCAAACCCTGCACACTCGTATGCAACACATCCTGGAGAGTCATGCTGCTGAGAAGCAGGGCTTCTCACGTCAGATCGAGCAGCTCCAGGCCAAGGTCAACGAGGATGGAGCGATAATTCACAAGATGCAGGCCGACCAGGGACAGACCCAGGGACATTTGCAGAAGGAGTTGAATGCTCAACGTCAACAGCTCGAGGCCCAGTTTGTCCAGATGAGAGAGAACGAGAAGGCCCTGCAGGCACAGCTGGCCCAGAAGCACGTCGAGTGTCAGGAATTGCAGAATGTCAACATGAATATGACGCAGGAGCTTCAGGCCACGTGTGAATCGAGCACTGCTGAGATTGAGATGCTTCGTCAACAATTGGCTATAATGCAGGAGCAGTTTATGCATGCTGAGGGACAGCTCCAACATTATAAGGAAACTGGAGATCGACTGCAGGACATGGCCAGACAACTCGAGGAGTCACACCGAGCCCAGGCGGATTTGGATTTGCGACTTAAGAATGCACATCGCCATGAACAGGATCTACAGAAGCAGATTCACTCGCTTCAGGGGGAGATGAAGATGGTGAAGGCTGAGGCGAATGAGGCCTCTGCACTCAATGGCGAACTCAATAAGGTCCAGGGGGAATTGATGAAACTGAAGAGCGATTTGTCACATTCTCAGAGTGAGGCCAAGTCTGAGGCAGCTGAAATCACGAGCCTGAGGAGTCTTCTCACTGGCAAGGAGGAGGAGGTGAAACTGGCGCAGGGAGAGTTGAAGAAATTGGAGGGAATTGTTGGTGATTTGAAGGATGAACTGACGAGAGTCAAGTCAGACTACCAGAAGATGCAGGAGGAGCAGAATAAGGACAAGAACGAGGTGAATAATCTTCAGGAGAAATTGGCTCAGGCTCAACAAGAAGTCTCCAAGGCCTCTGCCTATATTAAAGTAGCGAATGAAGCAACAAGTGAACTCAAGGTTGTCAGGGCAGAGCTGGAGACGGTGCAGAGTGGAGTTAAAAAAAGTGTCGATTTGAAATTGCAGTTTACCAAGTTGCAGGAGGAGAATAATAAACTTGTTCAGCGGATTGGGGAGACGCAGAGGGAGGTGAAGCAGTTGAGGGAGGAGAATGAAGAATTGGCGGAGCAAATCGCCTCCTTTAGTGAACTCCCTGCGGCTGAGGGCCGGGAGAATGGAGTCGAGGAGAAGAGGGAGAGGGTCAACAATTTGGAGAGTGAAGTGCTCAAGCAGAAAGACTCGCAGATTGACGAGTTGAGGGCGCAGTTGAGTAGCAAGGAGGTGGAGTTCGAGAGACTGAGGGAGGTTGTTGAGGGACTTAAGAGCGATATCAATAGTCAGAGTGGCTTGAGGAAGAAGTTGGAGGAGGATTTGGAGGCTCAAAGGTCAAAGAACAACGTGAGTGATTTTTTATTTCTGTCGTAATGAACAGTTTCGTTCATTCCTCTTGTTTTTTTTTTAGTTCTTTTGGTTGAAAATCTTTTCTCGCTGCTTTTTTTACTCATTCAGTTGGGGGATAGATGTATTTGGGGGTAGAATTCAGCTGGCTTCCATCACTTTTCAATTCTCATTAAATCCCATCATTTCGTCATTTACTTCATCATTTCTTTTAGTGTTTTGTTTTAATTTTTTGATGATTCGGTCACAGGAATTGAGAACTAAAAACTGGAAAGTGATGGAAGCACTTTCCGCCGCGGAGATGCGTTCTAAAAATCCTGGAAAATGTGTCGATGTAAGTCTGGTCCCTCTCCCTTTCCATTTATTCATAAAATTATTTAATCCACTTGATTTTAATGGAGAAAAAAAAATGATGAATTGTTTCTGCAGGATGGTTTGGAGAAAATCAAGGCTGCAGAACAGGAATCCACGAAATCCCTCCTCCAGAGAATATTCCCAGACATAAAGATCCAAGAAAAATCGTACGACAAATGGATAACTGCCTTTGAACAACGCGTTAGTGTTTTATTGACACAAGCAACACCCAATGATGCACAAGAAACAAACACCGACATGGAGAAGCAGAACAAGAATTTACAGGGCATGGTGTCCCACTACAAACAGATTATTGTTGACACTGAGGGAATGCTGAATAACCTTCAGAGCCATGTGGAGTCTGAGGAGTCTAGGTGGCAGTCGGAGTTAAGACTTAAAGAAAATGAGATTGCCAATCTCAGGGTAGAACTTAAAGAACTCCTGAGTAAGACTAACATCAGTGACAAGGTGAGCATTCTCAATTAATTCCATTCATCTCTAATTTAATTTAATAAAAAGAAAATCCCTCGATTAAAATGAAG
The DNA here is from genome assembly GCF_001412515.2 of Diachasma alloeum. NCBI lineage: Eukaryota > Metazoa > Arthropoda > Insecta > Hymenoptera > Braconidae > Diachasma > Diachasma alloeum. The sequence goes on along the minus strand of NW_021681197.1, from coordinate 182,422 downwards.
AGATAAATCTCATGATTCTGTACCATCTGATGCATGCATGGGGAACAGACTAATGAAAACGAGGATTCAACTTTCTATGACAGTGATGGAGTTGAATTTGCATTTAGCTGTATTGAAAAATCCCTTCCAGCAATCACGAGTGAGGTATAATCCAGGGGGCGAAGGGGCAAAATGGACACTAGACTTTTTTTAAATGTTAAAAGTTCATTCAGTTAATGAAATTTGAGTGAGCACAAATTGAGCTCAATTGATCAGTTTATCCCGGAATTGAGAATATTTTTTAAAAAGTCTGAAGTGTCGGTTATGCCTCACCTTCCCCGAATGTTCGTTGGAGCTCCATGATTTTTCCCCTTTTTTTACACTATCAGAAAAAATGGAATGAAACTGAAATGAAATTTCATGGACAGTTCATTGAATTGAATTTTGTTTTTAATGAAATCCCTTGAAATTTCGGTTTACTCGTAATTTTTGTCATCTCGTTGGAAAATTTGTGAGGCATTTCTATGGTTTACAGCTCCAAGAGAAAATATCAAACTTGGAGACTCATTTGGCTGCAGAGGAGGCCGCGAAGGAGGAAGCTAAGGCTGAATTAATTGCACTCAAGACAACACACACACCTGTCAAAGGTGGTGCTGTCAATTTTGCCCACTTAGAACAACTCCAGGAGGTAATTACCATTAATTTTTATAGATAATTATGTGACAGAAGATATTCAAACATTACATATTATTTATTTCAACAGGAAAAACAAAGACTAGCCCAAGAACTTCAAGCTGAACGCAGCGAGTTGTCAGTTCTTCATTCGGAATTGAAGAAATTACGATCCGTCGTGGATAAAAATGAAGCTGAAATCTCTAGACTGGAGGTAAAGTATTCACCATAATTCTCTATCACTCGAGACAGGAAATAGCTATCTTATGAATTACTAGTCTCTTGTCTATGTTCACTTGATAATTTATTGATAAAATTTATTTCTTTGAATTTTAGAAAGTGGCCAGTGGTGCTAGCAGTACCCCAGACCAATCAGCAATGAATGGGCCCCCATCTACAGGCGCATCGAAGCCTGAGGTTCGTATTAAAGGCATGATACCCTTGAAATAACAATTGTTGAATGAATGGCAATTATTCTGATAAATTTATTAATCACTCCGTAATGTTTTCAACTATTCTCTACTCAAACTGCTTATTAATGTTTGAGTAATTAGTAATTGCCAGACATTTTGAGTCAATAACAATTACTAACAGTAAGATTAATTGTGTTAAATATATTTCCCCCCCCCCCCCCGATCTCTAATGATCCTCTCGAATACACGCAGCAAACAAGAACTTCAGAGTCACTGATAGCTGCTATTGAAAAAACGTTAATCAAGAGTGCTGGTAGTGATAAATGTACAATAGACGATAAAAATACGATTCAATCACCGCAAGAGAGTGACAACAGCTCAATGACCTCTGAATTAAATACAAATAATTTTCATACGACGGGTAATGACACACAGACTTGCTGGAATCCTATGAATGGCCAGCAGCAAAANTGTTAAATATATCCCCCCCCCCTGATCTCTAATGATCCTCTCGAATACACGCAGCAAACAAGAACTTCAGAGTCACTGATAGCTGCTATTGAAAAAACGTTAATCAAGAGTGCTGGTAGTGATAAATGTACAATAGACGATAAAAATACGATTCAATCACCGCAAGAGAGTGACAACAGCTCAATGACCTCTGAATTAAATACAAATAATTTTCATACGACGGGTAATGACACACAGACTTGCTGGAATCCTATGAATGGCCAGCAGCAAAAAAAACACAAGAAAAAGAGGAAGGTAATGAGACTCAATGAATGAACAAAAATGAGAGAACACTTTTTATGTCGAATCTGTTTATTTCCATGGGAAAATTTGAAAAAAAAAAATTGCGTTCTGCTGGGATTTATTCATTGGCTATTTCGTTGGTGCATCCTTTCATTAGTTTATTTTTATTTTTTCGTAGAATTGTTGATTTTATCGGCGTCTCCGTTGATAAAAGTATTCCCTTGATTCTATTTTTCGAAAAGATAAACCATGTGATGTCTTATTATTCTCTAGATACTATGAATAAACATTTTGTCATTGGGTAGAGCTCGAACTTTTCATTTTCTATGTTTTTTTAATCTCTGTTGGTATTTTTTGTTTGGTAGTAGGAGAAATTTGGCATGTGATTCTCTGGGGCAAAGGGATGATATTTTTTTGGGTTCTCCTTCTCTCTTGATTTATCTCAATCTACAATGAATCAATGATCAAAGTGCTGCGCCCCAGTGTTTGACTTCGTACCAATAAATCTAGAAGTTAAGGCTCAAGGAGCGAATAAATGAGAGGAATTGGCTAGGGAATGTTTGAAATAGTATTGAGCTGCTCGAAATTATTGAGGGACCTTTGGAGTATAAATTAAGTTACATTATTTTTGAGTCGTGAATAGAGAAAAATAACAAATCATCTTTCCGTTGTTCTGGCAGTCCACTAAGAAAGCTACGTCAAAGAGGCGCAGATTTGCAGGTATGACAAAATTATAAAGAGATGTTGAAAGTGTTTCTCATGTCGTCGTTTGAAAGGGGGTTTAGACAGCTATTTATAGAGCCACATAAACCGTTTTTATATCATTTTTTTTATGCTATTTTTTATTCATCTTCTTTATTTCATTACATTTCACTTCATCGTCGATAGTTTGAGGCACTCATTGCGTAATTTTGCTTTTAAAAAATCAAGCCACTATCGGTTTATGAAATAGAATGGAGAATAATCGAGGGAGTCAAATAATGAATTATTGACTGCATAATTTTTTGGATTGGATAATGTTTTTTTCGCTTAATGTAGAAATTTCTGCTTTCAATTCACACTTTTTTTTTTCGAAATTCCAGGGGGAAAATTATTATTTGCTTTCAATGTTTTTTTTTTTCAATTTTTGTTATTTTGAATTTGTGGTCGTTTTTTTATTTTTTGACTTAGTGCTGAGTGTGTTTGGCATCTTGATTGTCCCGAACATTTTGAATGGATCAATTCATGGCATCAATCAATCATCATTCATTTCTCCAGGATGAAGTGAAATAATTAAATTGACAAAAATTTTTTATGACTGATTGGAGAGTGGCTTTCACTATTTGCTTGATATTACGAGAATAACAGTAATTAGACAGGATTTGAGAGGTTTCGGTCATTCATTTTTAAAAAATAGAAATTATAATTTGCTTCGAGGTTTATGGGCTTTCCTGAATAAAATCGACAGAAGGAGGAGTTGATTAAATTGATCAAGTATATTTGGTAATCGAGGGAGTGGTGCAGCAGATAGTTAGATTGAGCATTAAAAACGGAGGTCAGGTGATGAATAATTTGATAGTAAAACACCTGTAAATAGTAAATGGAGACAATTATTGGGGTGAAGTGCAAACACTGGGGTGAAGGGTACACATTGTTCATCCACTGAATTTTCAAAATCCATTTGGCACTTTATTCTCAGTTATTTAACTCACCTTAACACTCATAATTTTTCTTTATTTTTCGTCGTTTTCTTTCAGCAATCACTAGCTCTAGAAGTTTGAAAAATTGAATTTGTAGAAATTGTACTTTTTCCTGTACATCTCGAATCTTCTTCATTCCAATTTGCACTCGTGTTTTGCTGAGTTTGTTGAATTTTAGAAACAACACGATCTGCATTTTCTCGTTATATCACTTTCTTTTTGTTCAACTTGACGTTTTGTAGTCAGCAAATTTTCTTTTTCTGTATATTCTATTGACAAGAAGATTTATTAAACTTCACTCGATTTTTTTTACCACAAAATTCAATGCTAAAGCGATTATTTAATTTGCTTTCTACCTTGTATCTTCTGTTCAGACTATTTATTACTGTGTTTTTGTCCACGTGAACCTATGTGTCTTGATTAATAACTCACGCATCAAGGGAATGAGTACCTGTGCACAGGAAAAATCCATCGTAAACATTGGTGTACATAGAAATACCTATTATATATTCATTGATTTAATGATCATTTAATTTTTCAGGGTGGTTCAGGAAAAAAGTAACATCTAGAACAAAACTACGCTAATGAAGAAATGTATCTCGAGAGTTGGTAGAGAATGCGATAAAAAAAGACTAATATAATAATTGAATATTATTGAATAATGTTTATTATATAAAAAATATCATATTTTATTATGTGGAAAAAAAAGTATAAAGGAATAAAAAAGCAACAGACGCGAGTAGATGGGACGCGAGGGATTGGTAGACGGACAAAAGCAATTGTAAATGGAAGAAAATTAAGCGAAAACCAAAAAAAAAAGGGGGGGGACAGAGAACATCACCGATTTTCCAATCACCATTTCTAGACTTTTTTTCGAAGATTATTAATGAACAAGTAAACGCAATGAATTTAATTATTAATTAGAGATAATTGATCGATTTTTTTTTTCACTATTGTCAGTCGAGAAAATGACAAATTACCACGATTAGTGATGGGAATAGTCGTTTGAAACCAAGAGATTGAATTCAATTATTACAATTTTAATTGCACCAATGATTAAAATCAAATTGGATGTTGATTAGTGAGGGGAATAATTAAAATTAACGATCAAGTCGTGTCAAGCAATTCTCATTGAATTTTTTAATGACTTGGAATGAGGAGACGAGGAAATTAATTAATTATGGAAAGTATAATTGATATTCTTGCTCTCTGATTCCATTTCTCAACGCAATTGCAGTTATCGATGAAGTAGTTCAGCAATCGCACGTGCAATAATGAAAATGTAACGAAGCGGACGAACAAATGAAATTGATATAAAATAGTCCTGTTTATGAATGAAATTAATAACTGATTGATGAAATTTGATGGCTTTTGCGCGCAAATAAAAATTAATTAAAATCATGTAATCGAAATAGATTTCTGTTTTTTTTTTGCGAAAACGCTGAGAACAGTCCAGAGTAATTATTTAATCATTGACGGTTTTATTAATCATAGATATATTTTTCATCGTATTAAAAAAAAGTATATTTAAAAAACAGGGAATCATATCAAAAATTGCCAAGTAACAAATGATTAATAAGAACTGAGGGAAATGGGAAATTTATTTTGGGGTTGAGTGAGATGAAATCCTTTTTTTTTACACATTCTCTCTCTCATTTTGTGCATTTTTTTGCAATTGAAGAATTTAAACTACGTTTATTGCGTTCTTAATACTCATACAAAAACCATTGAAATCCTCGGAGATTCATTTGATATTGTCATGTTACTGAATCCCAAAGTTTTTAACAGCGTAAGAATTGAATTCACTGGAGATGGGCTGAAGAATATGGAAAAATTCTCGAGAAATATAACGTTAATCTCGAAATTAACCGAGAGATTCCATGAAAATGGTATTCAGGGTTTGGTGAATGAAAATAAATGAGTGAGATGTCTTCTTGCACTGAGAATTTTCAACAAATGCATGGAAAATTCAACGTGAACATTTATAATGCCAATTTTTTTAACATTTACCAACACCACCAAACCCTGCTAATGAAATGAAAATTTAATGGAAAAATGGAATAACCAGCCTAAATGGAGAAATAATATAATACAAGCTGATCGCTATTATTATGATGAAATAAACATTTTTTCATTCAATACCGTACTTATTTTATATACATTTTATATACATGCAGAATTAAGGGAAAAATATTAACGAAAAATAATTAATTGTAATTCGATTGGACAGTGATGATAATTATTGACAAAATCAACAGACTCAAAAATTTAATAATTTATTGAGGTGAAATTAATTGCTAAGGCCGACACTTTATTATTTAAAATCAACTGGAACAATCAATTATTTCGTCCAATCGAAGAGATTATCTTTTTATTCCCAATGAGAAGTGACGAGAAAAACCGAACAAAAGTGCATTTTCACACTTCACCAAGACTCAAAACCAATTATATGTTATCTGTTGTTTAATTCTCTGTTAAAATCATTAGAAAATGAAGAGACAAGAAATCCACACAGTGATGTTGTTGAACTTTTAAAAGAAAAATTAAAACCATTGGGTCAGCCTTACTGAATTTGATGATGAAACTAAAAATTCTGGTAGTATCTTATTATTACGACAGTTGCAATACATAGCATTAAATGAACAGAAGAAAATACTAATAATAAAGTATATGTACCCTGCAATAATGAAGATTTACTCATTCATTCTCCCTCACCCTCAAATAACGACACAGTATTTTGTTGTCATAAAAAAGTTGTATTGAATTTTCAACTCTAGGTCTATATCACAGGCTGAGATAATTCCATCTACAAGCGATCTACTAATCTACTTGAACATATTCTGCAAGAAGCCGAGAATGTAGCTCCCCAAATCCTCATCCTGATTGGTCCAGGACACGTAGATGGTCTTCTGATCGTCCTCATTCCCCTCGACCATCACCACAACAGACTCCACTGAGATTGAGCCCTCGGTCATTTGCAGCTGCCAGCCCTCGAGTTTCTCCTGCAGTAGTGGAAGGAGTTTGAGGGTCGTGGCGTGTGGAGGGTCTGGATCCCTGACTTGGACAGTTGACGTGAACCTCACCACGTGTTTGGGGATGCCAGCGGCCTTGGCAGCTTCGTCTGCATCCACCAAGCAGACTCCATCCTCCCTGAGCATGAGAACTGAATGGAGAAGTCTCCTCCTCTTGGGGTCTGGAGGAAGAGCCGAGTACCTCTTGGCTTCCCCTTTCAGCAGAGCCAGAGAGGCGTCCACAGGGACTTTGGAGCTCGTCGTGATGACACAGGTCTCCCCATTCGCTGGATTGTAGCAGTTCACCCCATACTCCTGCTTAATTTTATCCTTCAAGTACTCCATCTTGGCGAATTCCCCGTGAACCAGCATGACATTCTTTGGCTCGCAGTACTGAATGAGCTGCATGATACCTTTGGCGTCGGCATGAGCAGAGAACGACATGTACTCGACTGCCATCTTCACCTCGACAATTTGGCGATTCTCGAACTCAATGCGTTTAGCTCCACTCAAAACCTTGTGACCAACTGTCCCCTGAACGCAGAAACCAGGCATTATCACCATATTCAGCTCGTTGGGCGCCCACTTCTTGAATATCTGGAGGGAGAGGCCTGCATGCAGCATTCCTGGAGTTGCAAACACCACCATAGCCCCTGGATTATCGATGTAGGCTTTGTCGAAGGGCTTGATGTGCTTGAAGTCAAACATATTCCTCTGGACAAATGTCTTCTTGATCTTCTGGTTGGTCCAAGTGATGAACATTTTGTAGTAGTTGTTGGCCTTCTCTGTGAGCCCCAGGGCGAAGTAAACGGGGACCTTGAGGTTCATTCTCTCCCAGTACGTCTCGAGGAGGATGCAGAGCTCCTGGGCCCTCCCTAGGGCGAAAACTGGAATGAGAATCTTGCCCCCTCGGTCTATGCACTCGTGCACCTTCTTCAGGAAGTCTCGCTCTCTGCAGCGTTTCGAGTCTCTGATTGTCGTTGCGTACGTGGACTCGGAGATCAGGAGATCTGGACGACATTTGTCGATCCAGGCAGCCCCCAAGTGTCTGTCTGGCGTCATGTTGTAGTCTCCAGTGTAGACTATTGACTGGGAACCAACTCTGATCCAGAACATCGCTGCCCCTAGGACGTGGCCTGCGTAGTAAGCTTTAATCTCGAGCTCAGAGTCAACCATCACCGACTGGTGGAGGGTCACTGCTATCACTTTCTTCATGCAGTCTTTTATCATTTGAGAGGTGAAGAAGTTGCTCTCACCTTTCCTCTCAACAGCGACTTTCCTCATGTCCTCCAGGAGAATTGGGGCGATGGCTTTTGTGGGGTGGGTCATGTAGATTGGACCTGTGTAACCGACCTGTAGAGAGGAATAACATCGTGATGATGAGGTGGAGAGAATGCGTGTACTAGGAGCGTTTGAATTGTTCCCCGGAAAATTTGAGTTTTCAAGGAATATCTCCGAATCTAAGGGAGATGGCGAAATTTTTGTAATTACCTTTTTTGTAGGGCGAATTGAGAACTACAAAAAAGGTCATGACAAAAATTTGGCTATATCCCTTAGATTCGGAGATATTCCTCAAAAACTCGGCTGAAGTTGATTTTTTACTGTTGGTCAGTTTTCGATGAATATCTCGGAATCTAAGGCAGATAACAAAATTTTTGTCAGAAGCTTTTCTGTAGAGCGAATTGAGAACTACAAAAAAGGTCATGACAAAAATTTGGCTATATCCCTTAGATTCGGAGATATTCCTCAAAAACTCGGCTGAAGTTGATTTTTTACTGTTGGTCAGTTTTCGATGAATATCTCGGAATCTAAGGCAGATAGCAAAATTTATGTCAGAACATTGTCTGTAGAGCGGATTGAGAGCTACAAAAAAGGTCATGACAAAAATTTGGCCATCTGTCTTAGATTCGGAGATATTCCTCAAAAACTCGGCTGAAGCTGATTTTTATTGTTGGTCAGTTTTCGATGAATATCTCGGAATCGAAGGCAGATAGCAAAATTTATGTCAGAACATTTTCTGTAGAGCGGATTGAGAGCTACAAAAAAGGTCATGACAAAAATTTGGCCATCTGCCTTAGTTTTCGAGATATTCATTGAAAACTGACCAATAGTCAAAATCGACCTGAACCGTTTTACCGTTTCACTACTGAAACTTTATTCAATACATTAACACGGATAAACATCCCCTCCCATCCGTGTTCTTACCATTTCTGTGAAGTAGGGGAGGGCCCCACAGTGATCCAAGTGAAAGTGAGAGATGATAACGCAGTCGATGTGGTTGGTGGTGGGCCCCTCAGGAACGATATAAGAAAAATCAGGAAACCTCCTCTCGTCGTTGAACCCCATGTGCATTCCACAATCCAGCATTATGTTTTTCCCGCCCATGGAGACCAGAATGCAGCTTCTGCCCACGTCCTGTCCTGCCCCCAGTGGAGTCACCTTGATGTCAGGCATTTTATCCAAGTTATTTTACTCTCAAGTGTCTTTTCAATACTATCAACCCACGAAAGTGTTATTTATCGTGAAATTTTGGGGAGAAATCTCGGAGTAACATCGGTCTAACCTCAACAGAACACTTCATTCAGAACGCACAACGAGTGTACTTATTATTTTATCAGAACTCAAGGGAATTGAGCACTGGAATTAATCTAAATTAATTAAAGTCAAAGTGTTTTTGCTTTGAATGGACTTGCTCTATTGTTTCACCAGATAAATACTGTTTTTTCACCGCTCACGACTGCCCAATCGATCGACAATTGATGGACCTCAGAGCCACGTGGAAGACCTTGAAACTATCCATAAAAAAAAAGGAATAAACAAAAAATAAGTGCAAAATTGAAAAACTGATTGAGTGATGACGTACTATGACGTCAAAATGCACTCATTCCACTAAAAAAAATATCAATTATAAAATATTAAGAAGGAGCAGAAATGAAAAACCCATACAAATTAGAAATAAATTAATAAAATCTATATTTATTTCGTTTTAGAACAGAGAAAGGAAAGAATTCTTTTTTTTCGACGTTTATATCATTTATACGATAAACTAGAAAAAGAAAAACTGCGGATAACTCCTCTCATTACTTCACATAGTACGCCGGGCAAATATTTATCGGATTTATTAAGCTATACACAAAAAAAGTCAGTCCCAAGTGTTACAATTGCTGAGGACAAGTGTCTTCACCCAGCGAGGAAAAAAATACGCTTACAGCCTTTTCTTCATTAATCATAATAATTAATAATTAACCCTCAATCATCGTTATTGTTCCCCCCCCCCAGCCCTCGCTGTGACCCACCAACCAATCCAATTTATTTTAACGCCTTTAAACTCGTTTTTATTTTCATTTATTTTTTTTCAAATTAATTGTTCTTGCTCTGCATCGTCACAATCACTTGAAGATTAACAATAGTCTTTTCCAGCATATCAACCCATGAAGAATTATTAAGTGAACACATGAGTTGATTATTACATGGCTCAGCGGTGGTGGAGCCAGAGATGGTGGAGGTGATGGCAGAATTAGCACTAGTAGTAACATTAACACTGTTCAATGTTTTCTCTCCAGATCTCTCGCCACCATCTCTAATGGTCTTGTCACATTTCTCCTTTTCACTCTTGTCCTTCTCCTCGACATCCATACTGGGATCGACAGCCTCCCCCGCAGGATCCATCACAGTCTCAGGGGAAGTCTCCCCCTCTGTTGTCTCTCTCTCCTCCCTCTTCTCGTCGTTGCCAAATTTTCGTTTTTTCGCTGGTGCCTCGCTCTCCTGGCTGCTCTCCTTGGTTTTCACCGCCCTGACCCTAGCCAGGAGAGTGTCGAGAGCTGGTTGGAGGGAGGCAGGTGGCTCGAGCCTGCTGCCACTGCTGTAGACGAGGGCCAGGGCCCGAAGATCCCCTGTCAGCCTGGGGGCAGAGGTCTTCACGTCGACAGCCTCCACCATTCCACTGAGAGAGGACACGACGTTGTCGATGAGGGAGCACGTTTGCTCGGTGAGCACGTGGCTCGCCAGCTTCGGGAAGAAGGTCTTGAGGAATGCGTGGATGGCAGGGACAGAGAGGGAGGACCTCTCGTCGAGCAGAACAGCGTCGACGTAGTCAACAGTGTAGGAGGAGCACAGGAGTGCAGCTATGTGCTTCCTGTCTATGTGACTGGCGGCATGGACATCCAGCCAGAGCCTGGGGAAGAGAGCGAGGTGCAGTGGGACTCCCTCGAACCCCAGCATTGCACTGAGATTGATGAGAGTGTCGGTCATGCAGTCGTTATTAATGGCCAATCTGCACATGACGTCGATCAACTCGTGATAGGGAAGATAGAACTCGAGGAGGGCTGAGTCGTACTCTGGATCGACTCCTTTAGCAGCTTCCAGCTGTGAGTGGGGGACAGCCATCTGGACCATTGGTCTGGCGGGTCTGGCAGCCATTTTGCCAACAGCTGCCGATGTGGATCTTCTCGGGAGGTAGGGCCCCGGGGGGACAGCAGCGTGGGACTCCTGGAGGGCTGCGTGACAGTGGGAGAGCAGGGGCGCCAAGATGAGAATGGCCTCGGCTGGGACCAGCATGACGAGCTCCTTCAGCAGATCGATCGCCAGGTTTCGAAGCTCTGGGGGGTTGTAGGTGTTCAATAAGGTTGCCAGCTTCCTCAGGATCTCTGGCCACTCCTTGCAGTTCGCCAGGATGCTCCTGGGGTCTGGGCTGTCTCTGGAGGTTCTGACACACCTGACGCATCTCACCAACTCGACGATTATGGCGATGAGCTCTGCCAGATCCCCAGCTACGTGACACGCCGTCGCCTCGTGGTACATTATGTGCAGCATGTGGAAGGCTTCCAGAGCCATCCCCAGGCCACCGTTGTACACGACGTAGAGACGATCGTCGTCGGATTCTATCAGAATCCTGAAGGCCGAGATGAGCGTCGCCCAGCAGGATCTGCCGTCCAGACCCTGGAGGTAGGAGGAGAGGGTTCCGCGTCTGAAGGAGGCGATCTCTGACTCCTCTTGCTCGGTTTGGTCGGGGTGACGAGCCACCAGCAGCTGCATCAGCTTGAAGAGCTCGTCCACTGCTGTTGAGTACTGAGTTGGGTGGGGGGTGATGTTCTTGAAGGCCCACTGGATATTCTGGTGCGCTGCTAACTGACGAGTGAAGGTCCGCGATTGCTGGCAGCAGAGACGTAAGAGGCCGTAGTACGCTGGCAGCATCACTCGGTTGAAGAGGACAACGTCCTGGTCCTCGTGATCGGCTCTAGAAAGTACATTAAATATTTCAGGGGGAATTTTTTGTTGAGGCGTTTTCCATTTTCCTTTCTTATAGTTATTCTGACGTAATCCATTTTTTTTACTGTTTCATTTTGCCCTATTCTCACCTACTATTTCATTTTAGACTTCACAATTGGATTAATTTAATTTTATCCAGTCTTATTCTTATTATATACATTTTTTCCTTAATTCACGCGTTGCGACATTGAATGAAGAGAAATTTAGTTTAAAAATCATAGTCATTCGAAATCTCATTCGGGTAATAGAAAAATCTCGCCATGTATTCTTGAAAATTTTTAAAATGTGTTTTTCCATATTATGGAAAGGAAATGAAAAGACTCAGAAAGGGATAATCGGCTAGAAAATGGATTTTTTTTTCTTCTTTTTTGTCGGAGGGAACTTGGAGTGACTTTTTTTCTTAAATATTAGAAGAATATCCATAAATTCGATTTCTATCTTTGTCTTTTGATAGAATGAATAGAATAAATGACAGAAATTGAGAATTGGTGACTACAAATTTTACCGCATTATTATTACGTAATTTCACTCCATAATTTTCTGTCAACAGTTGCAAAAAAAAAAATCAGTGAAGTTCCAAACGTTTTTGTAATACTTACAAAATATAATTAAATGCAATATTCTTTGTGACGTGCGGATTATGCAGGATCATAGCGACATTTTCTGGACAATCAGAACACACGTGGTACCAGAAGAGGAGAACTGCCTGCTTGTTATGATGCACTGGAATACTGGGCTCTGAGAGTTTCGGGTGAAAGAGACTCCAGAGATCATTCAAATACTGTCCAAACATGATTTTCTCGGTTTTAGAGATGACGCAGTAAGTCATGAGTGCGAAGTAAGCAGTGAGTTTCATGGTTCCATGGCTCTGAATGTCGATGTAATGCCTGGCAGGCTGAAGGAGCCTCAAGAGGGCAGTGTAGATCTGATGGAGAATGAGAGTGGCCTCAGGGGACAACTGAAACTCCCGATTTGAGTTGCATCCTAGGCCGAGTCTGTGGGCAGACCTGTAGCCCTGTCTGAAGTGGCTGGAGGGTACAAGGGAGACCAGCAGAAAGGCAGCAGCAGACCTGACCCTCTGATTCGAGTGTTCAATGAGGAAATGTTGGAGCCAAGTGTCGAGTCCCTGGAGGACCCAAGCATGAGCCAATTTACTTCTAGTGACAGCGAGGGCCAGCCACTCGAGGGCGCCATGAGGAGCGACCCTGGCGGCCTCCCAGACTCTTCCTAGGATGAGTTGAGTCATGCAGGGCAGCCCTGTATTCACAGAGGGTCCAGATCCCTCGGTCAAAAGGGTCAAGAGCTTGAAGAAGGGCTGACAGACGTCTGTGTGCTTTGTAATCGCCTGGAATATCATCGTGACGATGTGAATCGCCAGTCTATCGTTCCACCTGCACAACGACAGAATTAGATTCTTGGTCTGAGTGAGATTGATGACGTCCCTGGTCTGTTGGTACAGAAAGGGAAATCCCTTTCCACTGGCAACTGCACTCAGATCAGCTTGGGACAGTGTCAACTGGTGATTAGCTCCTCTGCTCCTCTCGACGAGACTCGCAATCAGCGTTATCATCTTGTCGAGAGACGCTGGTCTGAGTTTCTCAGCAGGGACAGCCACAACCACTTCCTCCTCTTCCTCCTCCTCCTCCTCTTCGCTCACAGTGTCCACCATCTCGTGGGTCTTGTGACCGAGGTAAAAGTTTATCATGGTGGAGATGGCCTGTACCCTAATCAGGAAGAGAGTCTCCTCCTCCCCCATCTTGCTGAATTCGTACAAGAAGCTGAAGTACTCGGTCAGGTGTTTCAAGTGCTGTTTAGCGTGCTCCATCAGGGACAAGAGCATTCTCACGAATCTAGTGACACAGGACTGCGTTCCCACAGTGTTCACAGCAGATCCATCGGGCTCCGTTTCAGTATCATTGGACGTTAGCAAGTAGAGAGGTGCCTGGGTTGCCCTCAGTCTCTGAATCACGTGGATACACAAACGCTGGAACATCTGTCTCACCATCTGATTGGGACACTTGACTAGTATCTGAATTGGCCACCACGAGTCACTGGCCATTCTCTCGAGAAATCTGGCGCACGCACCGTTGGAACCATTGAACTGCTTCGTCAGCAACTCAACCCACTGCACCATCGTCGGCTTCTCTTTAGCATGAATGAAAGTCTCCATGAAGAATGACGTCGACAGCTCTGCAGACATCTCAGTGACGTCAGGCTGAATCGAGAGGAGAGTCTGTGGTATGTAGCCACAGATCTGCCACATGAAGCTGAAGTACGTGTGCTCGAAGATATTTTTATCCTGGAGGAAGTGCATATTGTCCTGCCATATCCAGTCCTCGAGTTCTTTGTTCAGCTCCAGGGTGGGGAGTTTATCCCCTAATACTTTGAGATCCTCGTGGGACGACTGGGACATACTGACAGTCCCTGGGCTGGAGCCAGTCGCCTCCTCCTCTCGATTGTGACCCTGATCATTGGGGTCTGCACACCACTCGTAAAACAACATGTACGCTGAGTTTGTCTTCTCGAAACTGAAGTCCATGAATTTATCAGTGACTGAATCGTACGTTTTGCTGGTCATTTCTCCCCCGAAACACTCGGCTGCCAATTGACTGGGGTCGAAGGGCTTCACCTCGGCGTCATTGAAGAGGAACCACTTGTCCTTATTCGCTGACGTTCTGTCCTTGATGAAGCTGTAGTAGTGACCCCCATCGGCAGTCCCTGTGTGCACCGTCACACCTATCAAATCGTACTGATAATGCTCAGCTCTGTGCTCCTCCTCCTGATCCTCCCTCTTGCTCTTCATCTCCTCCTCCTCCTCCTCGTTCTCACACTCAGTCTTCTCAGTCTCGCACTTTCGCTTCTCATGATGGGACATGAGTTTCTTCTCCACGTACCCTGACATGTCCAGTCTCAGAGGGAAACTGAAGTGAGTGTTGACTTTTTCCTTCAACATAGTCCCCATGTTGAAGGTGTACCTCATGGTATTGAAACAGAGAATGTGGGGGAGTTTTTTGAAGCAAGCCCTCTTCTCAGCCCTCGCTTTCTTGCCACACTGGGAGCACGTGTACATGTTGTCCCCCTCGAGGGTGTCCTTCACCGTGACCTCGTCGAGGCTCTCGTAAAGATTCCTCATGTCAGCCACCTGACACCTGACCGTGTAAAACTCCTCCAGAGTTCTGCTGACGTGTTCACAGTCCAGGGAGACGACATTGTTGGAGATTACACCACAGAACAGCGTTTTCACCAGGTCCTTGAGGTCTGACGTCATCTCTTCGAGTTTGGAAACGAGATCGATGAAGAACTCGGCCATGTCCTTCTGCTCCCCAGTGTTCAGGGGCTCGTGGTTCATCGTGTAGACCCTGCAGAAGGACCTGGGGTTGTAGGCCTTTCGTTCAGACTCCAATAAATAAGCGAACATCCTCTGGAGTTCGCGCAGGGTCAGCTGGTGTTTGTTAGCACGATTGCACTCGGCGTGGAGGATGGCAGCCCTCGCCTGTGGCATCATGTAGAGGTGCTGCATGCAGCTAGCCATGTAGCAGGTCGCCCCGAGGTTCGTCAGCCCCACGTACCCACAGTCAGCCCTGCCATCCTCGTGTGGCCAGTAGTCCCAGGGATAGGGAGAGTGTGGCCCCGGCTTGTGCTGTGTCAGCAGCTTCTCGTGAAGGATTCTGTAGTTATCAGGCGCCGATTTAACGAGCTCCACCAGGAGATCAAAAGCCGCTGACCTCGACACCTGGCTCTTGCACTTTGGGACGTGTTTCATCTTGGAGTTTGGCAATGCAAAGAGAAAATCGAAGACTCTGTTCAGCAGGTTCTTTCCAGTCTTCGATTGCTTGCAGGGGGGATTGTGCGTCATAATGTTGCAGGTGAGGTTGAGAAGGCCCACTAGGGCATCGTCCTCGACGGTGTTGTGTCGAGTCTCCAGGTGTTCTCGAAGTAAAACAGAGTCTATGACTCTGCTGGCCAGGGCCTCGAGGTCGATGGTCGCTGTCGACTGCTCGGACTCCTCTGGTGCTTCAGGGAACCTGATGGCCTCCTCAGGAAGGGCGTCCACCAGCCTGCAGACCAGCCAGAAGTAGTCCCTGCAGGCAGGGCCATAGGGCTCCTTTCCATCCTCGTGGATTACAGAGTGGAGATGAAGGGGGAGGTCCGGACGACGCCTGTGGGACGGGTGCATCGCCTCGGCGACGTGCAGGTGCTCCAGGAGAATATTCAACATCGGAACAATCAGTCCTGTTCTGTCGCAACGTCTCTCCGAGGGATTCTCCTCCTTGTCGTCGTCAGAAGTTGAAGCTGCTGATGTCGTTCCCAGGCACAATTTGTATAGAGCTGTGCAGATTTCTCGTCTGACTGCGGGCTCTGGGTCGTCCAGGACTAGTCTTCGCAGCCAGGTCCTTCCGAAAGATTCAGACGTCGAGCAGAAGAGGTTCTGCCTGATGGTTGGGTCACTGTGCACCCAGCAGACGAGCAAAGCCATCGTGTAGTGAATCACCTGAGATCGGCCAAAGAGCCCAGTCTTGTAGTGGTTTGGATCCTTCGGCAGGGAGGCCTCGTTCAGAATACTGGT
Source organism: Diachasma alloeum (assembly GCF_001412515.2). Taxonomy (NCBI): domain Eukaryota; kingdom Metazoa; phylum Arthropoda; class Insecta; order Hymenoptera; family Braconidae; genus Diachasma; species Diachasma alloeum. The sequence continues at coordinate 166,080 of NW_021681197.1, read as the reverse complement.
GATCCTGGACATCACTGAGTCCACTGACATCATCGACAGCATCGCCTCGGACAGTCGTGGAACGATGAGCTTCTCCTGGGATTTATGACGTTTTTTCTCCTCTCGAATGACCCCCAGGTGGCACAATTGCTTTAACAGACTTGCGAGGCAATCCTGCTGCCATTCACTGCCATCGCCACGCTCGAGGCATCCCGACATGAAGATGTCGAAGAGGTGGCGGAGGCCTCCGTGCTGGACGAATAAAGTGGACCAGGGGATGGCGTCCTCCTCCTTCTGATCAGTCCCTTCGTTCTCCTCGACATCAGCTGATTTGGAGCTCGAGGACGACGAGGCAGGGACTGGGGTCCTTCTACTCAGGGACTCAATGATGTAGAGGGAGTACATGAGCTTCTGGGGACTCGCTGGATCCAGTAAATCGGGCAGAGACGCCTCCTCGAGCTTCTGGAAGCCTCGAAGGAGAGTTGGACTCGTTGGCAACAACGTCAGGGTATCCCAGACCCTTCGGGATAAAACCTGGGCTTTGGTGTGTGGGATTTTCTGTCCCCCTTTCACCGAGGATTTCATCGCACTCAGGGTTCTCATCAGCGTGAACAACTGCTCGAAATACTGGGGTCTGAGTAGTAAAAGCGTGGGTAAGCATTCCCTCGGCGGTGGTGGCAGCAGCGAAGGTGAATCCATGTCTCTCTTCCCTCGATTCCCCACGTTGCCACGTCCCCCAGAGGCCCCAAGGGAAATGAAGACCAATTGTCCGTCCTTGAACCCCATCTCCTGGAGCGTCTTCTCGTCGTAATCGAACGTCAACTCCTGCCCCTGAGTGATCATTCTGATTGGGCCGTCGGTGAGGAGAGTCCCCAGGACTGAATTTCCTGTGCTTGATGTCCCCGAAGATCCGGCTTCTGCATTAATTCCTGAAGAGCTGCTCGAGGACTTGGAGTTTTGAGTGTCGTCCCACCATTTGGCCACTTCGGCCCTCAGATCAGCGACGAAATCAGTGCTCAGCAGTGAGAAGCTCGTTTTATCTGGAATTCCAGCTGGCTGGACGAAGATCTTGAGGTGCTGACCCTTCTCCGAGGAGCTCATGGCCAGGTGGGAGCCTGCGCCCCTTCCCTCGAGTGCCCATCTCCTCAGATGATAGGCGTATCTCTTTCTGAAGGCCTCCAAGTGGGTCCTGAGGAGGAGGAGGGCTCGCTGGATGCACCTGAGACTCGCCTCCTCGTTGTGCTCGAGGTCACCACTGGCAGCAGCCAAGTGGGTCATGCACTGAGAGACAAATTCAGCTTCTTGGGTCAACTGACGTGACATGTAGTAGCCGTTGAGGTACTGGATCGCTGCCATGCTGACGTCTGTTGATTTGGCTCGAAGGGCGATCCTCCAGAGGAAGTCCATTCCTATCGAGTCGACGTCCCTCAGGGGCCTGTCCAGGTGGGCTGCAGCCAGTCTAGCTAGATTGCAGAGCTGCTGGAAGAGGCTCAGTCCTGTCATGCTGATGGTCTCTGGGGGCAGGGACGGCAGTTTTCTCATGCAGAGGTGCTTCAGGGTGTCCATACCGAGGGCATGCTGCTCGGTGGACTTTGCCTGGCTCAGCAACCAACTGAAGAGCTCATCGGCGCAGGTCGAATCCTGGGAGAGACACTGCCAGAGTATGTCCACCTGCTCCAGACTCAGTCTGAAGCAGTCGGGCGATCCCATGGGGGAAAATATCGATGATAAAAACTGGAGGCGAACCTGGACCTCAGTCTGGTGTGAATACAAGTTGGAGGTGCTCGAGTTGACGTTGTTGGCGTAGTTATTTGAGTATGTTTTCAGATTATTGAAGAAGTGCTTCATCATTCCTCGTTCTCTGTCGGCCCAGGTGGTGATTGTGTGGGCGTCCATAGCCCCAAATTGCTGGAAACTGGCTAGTAATTTTGGGAGGAGTCGCAGAGACACCACTACCGATCTGTTGGCTGCCAGATTCTCCAGACAACCTTCGATGAACTTCATGGGGATGAGACGATCGACGTTGAAGCATAATAAATTACAGAGGGCCTTTTCCGCCTCGAGGGCGAGGCCCTCAGCAAGTTGCCCTATTTTGTCGTCCTGGAGGAGGTCCCACAGAAGAGTATTCCCAGGTTTGCAGACGGTTTCCAGGTTGAATTGTGCGTGTCTCGAGGACATGGACCTCTGCTGCTGCCTCAGGGCTCTTCTCCTGACTTGAGGAGGTCTGAAGACCGATCGCCTGATCTGCCCCAGTTGAGAATGATGATGATGTGCATGTGGATGATGGGGATGATGGGACTGATGGCTGTGGGAATGGTAAGCCTGCATCTGAATGGCAGTCAAGTGTCTGGCAGCGAGTTGAGCGAGCTCCTCCTCGCATCCACTCTCCTCTCCATCGAAGTCCGCCATATTCTTCTCACTTTTGTTGGAGATTCGGCTGCTGTAGGATCCCTCCTCGTCGGAGAGCATCTCGTCGAGTCCAGAGGGGAGGAATTGTTGGCCAGTGGCGTGAACCAGCCCAGCGAGCTCTGAAATAACAGCACCAGTTCCATCCACAGTTCCCACCACGATGCTTGCTGTCACGTTGTCACTGTCCTCGTCGTCGTGAGAGCTGTCCACTGATTCTGGGTGAGACACCAATGACATGTACTTGTCGGCCTGGTTTTTGGGGGCATTTCTCAGCAGAACACTTGAACTGGGGACTTGCTGGTCGTTGGGAGTCAGCAGGGACCTCTGGTGATGCTTGACACAGTCCAGGGTGTCCTGGATTTTCTCCTTAGGGCCATCCAGTGAGTTCATGAGCAGTGGCTTGTCCTCAGTGGTCAATCTCTTAACAGGAGTCTTTCTTTTTCTCAATACTTTTCTCTTCTTCTTCTCGTGCACCACTGGCTCTTCAGTGGCTGATTTTTCAGTGTCGGCCTCAGCATCAGAGCCACTCTGATGTTTATTTTTGAGATTATTCCCCTCGTCCTCAACTGGAGATATCACTGGGGTTTCAATCGACTGATTTTGATCCTCTGATATTTTCTCGTGAAACTCATCGACGTCGAGGTTTGTCATCGGTGTCTTGGGTTTGCAGTTGCCCTCGCAGTCACTACTGTCACCCCCTCTCGCCTGTTTCCGAGGAGATGGCCCCTCAGAAGGAGCTGGGGATGGCTCCTCCTCGTCTTCCTCCTCTGGGGAACTCCCATCCATGCCACTGGGGTCTGTACTGCTGCTCTCAATCCCCTCAGCCCCCTGGAGAGCAACATCCCTATTCTTCATCGACATTCCCATCCCCACGAGACCTCCAGGGTACCCAGAAGCCCCAGATGTCCATATGAACTTGATCAATGCTGACGCCAGGAACAGACTCTGCTCTGTGTGGTCCTTAGGCTCCAACTTGCCAAGAAGAGAGTACAGATGGAGGACAGGGGGTGGAGCGAGATGTTTCACCAGTGGTGCGAGGAGATCGTAGACCTGGCGAGCGCAGTGTTTCAACTGAGCAGCCTGCCAGATGATATCCATATCTGACGAGGATATCCTCCCCTCCATCGCCAAGAAGCTCAGCACAACGTGACTCTGCTTGATGACCTCCACATGGAGATTGGGACCGAAAATATGGGACACTATGCTATTCTCAGTGAGCCAAGCTGCCAGGGCATGTCCCACCTGCTCGACCTCGGCCACAGTCTCCGAATTGCAGAGTTCATTGAACGTTGTTATGTGGGCATTGATCTGTGCTATTCCTGCCAGTCTCATCGTCAATGTTGTGCTGGTGAAGTACTTGAAGGCCAGGTCCAGTCCATCGCGATCAAAAGTGGGAAGGACTGACTCGATGGGGTCTTTTATTGCACTCCACATGAAGTCTGCCATTGTCCTGACAGCTGGGGTGCGAAGTTCCTTGTCGTGCAGACGACACATGTACTTCATCACTCGTGACCTCAGGGGGACAAACAGCTGGATCACAGAGGCGTAGTTCAGCCAGAGTTTGAGGTTGCAGATGACAGCTACCATTGAGTGGGCAAGACCCACTGGGAGGGGCTCCTCCAGGTCGAAGCACGAGGACATGAGGTTGAAGCCACCCCTGTGACAGAAGATGGAGACTGCACGGATGAGGGGGGAGGGCACCTCTGGGTCGTGGGGCTCGCAGTAGCCCCCCTCGTCCTTGACGGGGGCCAGGGGGTTCAGGGCCCCTCCGTGCTTTATGGCGATGTACAGGGGGAAGTTGAGGAGGAATATCTTCGAGACGAGGTGGAACAGCTTCTCCAGGTCCTGCTGGGTCCATTTGGAGTCGTGCTGAGGGCCTTGAGGCCCTTTCTCTCCAGCTGATGACGAGGTGCTCGCCTCCTTTGCCTCGTTTTTCTTCACATCCTCTGGGGATTGCGAGGATTTCACTGACGAGCCTGACGACCCTGGGTCGGGACTCGGGGGCTTCTCCTCGGGCTTTGAAGCCTCCACTGGGGGCTGCGGGGCCAGGGGGGACTTCTTCTGGGGGATTGAGGAGAGTTGCTTGAGGGAGGAGAGGATCACTGCGTGCGTCAGTCGTATGAATCTATCCAGGTTGTTTGGCTCTCGATAGCAACACATGCACTGGCGCTGCACCCACTGGTTGACGTAGTCCAGGATCGTGTCGATGTCCAGAGGACTGAGGGAGTCATCTTGCTCTTTTGAGGCTCTGTCTTCATCTGGAAAACATTCACTCCATTTATTTCGAGGTTAATGCAGTTTTTTTTTTTATTCTGTGGAGACAATTCTCGTTATTCTATGGGGCAAAATGGACACGATATTTTTTTTCAATGTTTATAACTTGTGGAGAAGAAGAATTGTGTTTTCCCTGGGGAATAAATTATCCCATTTAATTGATAACTCAATGAGTGATGAGTATTTCTCATCGAAATGGAATGACGAATGCCCCCCCCCCAACAAGTGAAAAAAGTTGGGTTCATTGTCTTTACGATTTACTTAACTCGACAATGGAAAATATAAAATTTGTGTTCAACTGTCGACTTCATAACCAAGAAAATGGTATTCTCCTCTTGGTAATGTCCCAGGGACTCATTAACACGGTCTATGACACTGTTTATCCGTGAATGGTGATGACAATAAACTAATGAATGCTGAATAATTGGAGTAATAATCTTACAACAGAGCAGTAGATCGTGAAAGTCAGCACACACATCGCACATGATTTCCCTTCCCCTCGTGTTTGTTTAAATAAATTAACGGACCGACAATCACCTCGACGTTTCCATTACTCAATTATCGATGAATTCATGGTTTTTCACGTTTAACTACAACATTTGTTCAATATTTACTGAGGGGTGATTGAAAAAAAAAATCGCTTGGATTTTCTTTCTCTTGTTTCAATGGTCTTCAACAGTTGATTAGTATCACGGTCACCATATTGGTTTTTCGTGAAAATAAAATTCCCAACTCTTTTTGTTGTGGTTAAGGTGGATTTACATTGGAACTGTCATCGGGGTGGGGGGCAACCACCAATGGGGGGTTTCAAATTTATTTGTCGACGGAATTGTTGTTTGAATTTTATAATAATTATTTGACGAGTGAATCGAAAACCCAAAATTAAAAATGACAATTAATAATTTTCGATCAAAAATTGTTTCCTCTCTGAATTATTCGCTCGATTGTTCGTTCATNATGACGAATGCCCCCCGCCTAACAAGTGAAAAAAGTTGGGTTCATTGTCTTTACGATTTACTTAACTCGACAATGGAAAATATAAAATTTGTGTTCAACTGTCGACTTCATAACCAAGAAAATGGTATTCTCCTCTTGGTAATGTCCCAGGGACTCATTAACACGGTCTATGACACTGTTTATCCGTGAATGGTGATGACAATAAACTAATGAATGCTGAATAATTGGAGTAATAATCTTACAACAGAGCAGTAGATCGTGAAAGTCAGCACACACATCGCACATGATTTCCCTTCCCCTCGTGTTTGTTTAAATAAATTAACGGACCGACAATCACCTCGACGTTTCCATTACTCAATTATCGATGAATTCATGGTTTTTCACGTTTAACTACAACATTTGTTCAATATTTACTGAGGGGTGATTGAAAAAAAAAATCGCTTGGATTTTCTTTCTCTTGTTTCAATGGTCTTCAACAGTTGATTAGTATCACGGTCACCATATTGGTTTTTCGTGAAAATAAAATTCCCAACTCTTTTTGTTGTGGTTAAGGTGGATTTACATTGGAACTGTCATCGGGGTGGGGGGCAACCACCAATGGGGGGTTTCAAATTTATTTGTCGACGGAATTGTTGTTTGAATTTTATAATAATTATTTGACGAGTGAATCGAAAACCCAAAATTAAAAATGACAATTAATAATTTTCGATCAAAAATTGTTTCCTCTCTGAATTATTCGCTCGATTGTTCGTTCATATTTGAAGATTTTTTTTGTTTAAAAATTTAATATGTGAAAAAATCAATAAATCGCGATTGATGGGGTCTTTGCCTCTTTGTTCGATCATCCGGGAGAGGGGGCAATAGACCAATTGACGTTCAGACCAAAAGGCGCGGGAAAAGTTTGAATCTCACGGCAATTGATTTGGGAATTCAATGCAAACATCGGCATAACGATAATATTTAAATAATTTTTTTTATTGAATATAAAATAAGGGAATGATGTTGAACGATTTTGACATGATTAAATTTATTAATCAATTCAAGTCCATCGGAAAATTACATTATTCATAATTTTATTAATTTCTGATTTTCAATGAAGATTCGCAGATTTCAATTATTTTAAGAATAACTTCTTTCAATAGTAGCGGAATAATTATTATTTTGAAAACACTGTGGCTGTGTTAAAGAACGCAAAAAAAAAAATTCGACAGCAACTAAATTCATTTTCGAATTTATTATTTGTATTGTTAATAGTGCGGTAATAACGGTGATACGTCTATTCTGGAATGCACATTACGCCGCAGGTGTTTCAGAATCTGAAGATTCTTCGGCGTGTGTAGCTCCTTCACGAACGATGCACATGCAATACTTGGTTTTACCGACCATCGTCTGACACTCAGCTTCAACGTTTGCACCTGCAGGGCAGTCCCTCTCAGTGTCACAGTCACTCTGCTCCTGACACTCTGGAGAATGAAAATAAATCTGTGTAACGGTATTTCTAAAAATTCCGTATTTCTGCGACGGATATTTTAAATTCAGCAGTGAAGCGACAGAACGTTCAAGTAAATTTAGCCCTTGGCTGAGTTTTCGAGGAATATCTCCGAATCTAAGAGAGATACCGAAATTTTCGTAGAGACCTTTTTTATAGAGCGAGTTGAGGGCTATAGAAAAGGTCATGATAAAAATTTTGTTATCTCCCTTGGATTTCGAGATATTTATTGAGAGCTGATTAGACAATTCAGCAGCGAAGCGGTAAAAGGATTTAAGTCGAGTTAGTTCTTAGCTTAGTTTTCGAGGAATATCTCCGAATCTAAGGAAGATATCAAAATTTTTGTAATGACCTCTTTTATAGAACGAGTTGAGGGCTATAAAAAAGCTTTTAACACAAATTTTGCCATCTCCCTTAGATCTCGAGCTATTCAAGGTAAACTATTTAACTATTGACAATCAACTTCAACGTTTTTACCGCTTCGCTACTAAATTCCTAGAGGTGAATTAGAAATTCCCAGGGCATTATTCAATATCACCGAAAAGCTGGAATATTCCGCTGAAAAATTGACTAATTAATAACAAAACGACGAATTAATTCAGATTTTTTGGTCGACTTACGCCTAGCATGTACCACTGATGCAAAAAAGAATGTGACAGCCATCAAAGTCACTAATAGCGTGAAGGAGCGGTTCATCTTGACGGCGAATAACGACGTTAACTGTCCCAAGTTTTCCCTGCAGTCGAGTATTTGCGAGCCGATAATGCGTCCAGTTTTATCGTTATCGTTTCCCAGTTATCGAAATAAACACGCCAACAAAGTTGGAAAATGCTTGTTAAAACGGCTGTGGAACGGGAGTTGAGAGACAATTAGCGAGTCATCATAAAGGTGGATTACTGGAATGTAAAAATTTAATGCATTTAATGAAGAATCCCATCAGAGAGCAATGAAATAATGCGACGAACACTTGGTCCTCAGAGGCCGTGAGAAGCCGCTTGAGTTACGATAGCGGCTGACGATTACCGTTTTAATCTACTTGGAGGGGCGACAGGCATACGTGGCGGACTATTTGCCTCGTTGACTCACTGCCGACTCGCGTTTATTTTGACACAGGAGAATTCATTCTCATTCAATTTATTTCAGTAGCGAATCGGTAAAACGATTGAAGTCGACCTCGTTTTCGAGACTTATCTCCGAATCTAAGGGAGATAGCGAAATTGTTGTCGGAATATTTTTTGTAGCTCTCAATTCGCTCTACAAAAAAGGTCCTGACGAAAGTTTTGCTATCTGCCTTAGATTCCGAGGTATTCGTTGAGAACTGACTAGTTGTCAAAATCGACGTAAACTTTTTTTTTTTTTTTTTTTTTTTAAGCCCGGTGGCTTGGCGCAGTGGATAAGTTCGGAGATTCAAATATTTAGGTATTAAACACCCATCGGAGAAATTTCTTTATTTCTTGCAAAAAAATTCATATAAATCTATCTACTTCTAGTACAAACCACCCCCTTACAGATGACTTCGTCACAGATCCTCTTCGAGTTTCGTGAGCATGACATGCAATGTGGTGAAGAAGGAAAAGGTTTTCGACATGTACTGAAACAACAGGAAATCATTAATTTCCGAATTGCCCATTTCTTCAATTTGCGTTCAAATTCAATTAATTAATTCGCGGAGTTTGCTCTAACCGTTGCGTAATAATTCATGGATAATTCCGACAAGAGTCCCCCGACCGCAATCTTCGGAGGCTTTTGACATCTCTGGATCCCGAAAATTGCGATTCTGCTGAATTCCTGGGAATTTTGAATCCACGGGGAACTGTACAACGCCCAGCCGACCTCTTCGCACTGAATAATTACATGAGTAATGAATACGGAAATTGATTCAGATATGAATGGGAATAGCTCACCGCTGTTGTCAGACTCTCTGCAGCCCACGCGACACAAAGAAGCTCCAAGGAATATCCAATGTCAATGCCCACGAATTGAACTTTCTGATCGACTGGTTCATTCTACGGAAAAAAGTGTCACCGAATTTCCAATTGAAAGCACTCGGATTATGGGTCCCGAGCACACATCCCCCGGAAGAAAATTCCTCAGTAAAAAAAAATCCGGAAAGAATTCCTGGGAAAATCAGTCACCGTTTTTGAGATAGACCTACCCCAACTAGATGAATTCCTCCACAGGCAATGGATATCGTAGCCAATACGACTGTTGCTGCTACCACAGGCCGAACAGTTCTGATTGTTTCATCGATGTACCTCAGAAAAGAAATCATTCATTTATTTTCATCAATTTATTGCAGATTGTTTCCATTTTCTACATTATTTTACACCTCGAAAGCGACAGTTTTGGTCAATTATCAAAGCTATCACGGACGAAAAAATTTAATGTAAAAACCTATCGAATTCGTTAGAAAATTCTATTGAATGTTTTCTATTGAACATGTCAATAGAATTATCCAAAAACTAATGGAAAGTTTAATAGAAATTCAACAGAATTTTCTAACGAATTCGATGTTTTTTTATTAATTTTTTTTGTGCGTGATTCACCGCTATGAAAATGCGTCATATAGTCTAATATTCAACTCCTAATTTATATGTAAAAGAATTTTCAATAAAGGAGCACGTATTGAATTTGTTTCTGCTGTTAAATCAGTTGCGAAGCGGCCACAGCTGAGTTTTTGAAGAATATCTCCGAATCTAAGGGAGATGACAAAATTTTCGTAATTGCCTTTTTTGTAGAGCGAATTAAAAGCTACGAAAAACATTCTAACAAAAATTTTGTTATCTCCTTTAGATTCGGAGATATTCATTGAAAACTGGTGAATAGTCGAAGTCGACTTAAAAAAATCATTTTGTGAAAGATTTTTAACGAAGAGATGAACTAATTACCATAAAATATGCTGGTGTATACGAATGCACTCTTTGAGTTCTTCAGCGCTGTTGACATTTCTTATTTTTTCCGCGAGAAAATCAAGTCGAATTGTGGCGTACCAGAGGAGCAAACACCCCTGGCAATCGAAAGGGCCAGTACAGCCGCATTGAATAGCCCCTATCGATTCCAGTAGAAAAAGAATATCATAAGTTGGATGTTGGTACATGGGGAAGGGATACTCGGCTTCCGTTGGAAGCGACAGGTCCAGCGCTAAAGGACCGAGGATAACAGCTAAAGTTCCACAAAAAGAAACCATGTTGAATCTGTAGTGAAAGGGAGCGACTCGATTCACGTAGCTCATGAGTACTTTTCGCTCGTGGGGATTTGCGTTCTTCACGAAAATCTCCATTTCTTCGATCAAGTACTGTAACTTAAGGGCTTTATTGAATTCTAATGACCAAAATAATGTCAAGAAAACACAGAGAAAAATTATTTTTGCTTTTCAGAGACATGTCACTGAATTCACCGAAACTTCACCGCAATTTGGTGATTGATTTCTCGAAATTAGTGATAAGTCATTGAGAACATGTAACATGTGTCTGGAAATAAGCAAAATGTTGTATTGAAAAAATTTAACAGAAACCTGAATACTTTCTATTAATTTTCGGCTGATTCTATTCAAATTTTCAACATTCGATTTTTCTATACAATTTATTCTCTTCAGATATTTTCTCTACAATTTCCTCGGCTCAAATTTCCTAATTTTTTTCACTCTATTCTTCTTTTCCTCATCAAGAAAATCGAACAAACAACTTGGAAAATTAAGACCGAGGGAATTCTATAAAAAATATCTCAATAGAAATGCAATAGAATTGTCTAGCAAATTCGCTGGGTTTTTCTATTAAATTTTTTCATCCGTGTTCCATAATCACAGAAATGCTCACCTGAAACCGACGATAATGATATCTCCCAATCACCATTTTCACCACAACTTGAATGAGACAAACGGCTATACACAAGTGTTTGGTGAGTTGCATAAAACTGCTGCGTTGTTGATAGGCCGTTGCAAGCAGTGGACCAGCGAGGAAGACGGAGATGATCCAGGAAATCCACCAGCCGATTTGAAAGCTGATTTCCACGAGTCGCGATGCCGTCGAACTCGGCGGCCACGTAAACAGAATCCCCGTTGTCAATTTAGTGTATTGGATCGCAAACTCTGGAGTATATTCTTTGCCCATTGCGAGATTACCAAAAAAATTGAATCTTCTCGTCAACGGAACATTCGCTCAGGAGACGCCTTGAGCGAGTGCAAGATATCATAGGAAAGTACGAATAACTTGATAATAATCCGACGACTGATGGTGTCAGCACGCAACTTATGAGAGCGTAATGAAGTTGAAACAATTCGAAGACGGTTCGCTGTGAAGCGATATAAGGAGGAATAATTATCTCGTGAGAATACACAGCTGAAGGGTTGTGGTGATGTGGGGGAGAAAAGCGTAACATTTGTACAATTCCGAGACGACTATTAAAGTTATGAAGCAAGAGGGTCGGTACATCTTCAACAGCTTACAAAGTTAAACCCGACAATTATCGTCGACTTTAAATGGTCTCTCGAATGGTAGGGAATAGGTGCTCTGAAATTATTTCGACATTGAGAGACTTTGAGTAAAAATTCAATAACTCTGTGGTGTATTTCTCGGAATGATCATATAAAATTGCTCTTTATGACAGAAATTTTTGGATTAGACGACAATTTTCTCCATTCGGAATGCTAGAGTCCACTTTTCTAAAGCGGGTCTTCCATTTTTTGAAGCATCACACGAAGCGTAGTGAAGAACGACATGGTCTTCGATAAATACTGAAATGTGAGAGATTTATCTAAATGATAGAAATCGTAGAGCGAATGAGAGACGTCTCATTATCATATCGCTAATGAATTATTACCACGGCGTAATAATTCAGTGACAACTCCGGGATGAGTCCTCCAACAGTAACTTTTGGTATTTTATTCAATCTCTGCAGGACAATGACAACTGACCGGTTCGTTCTCTGAGATCTCTGTAACCAAGGAGAGTCGTACAGAGCCCATTTGACATCGTCCATCTGCAAGAAGACACGAGGCCCGATTTTTTATGAACGAAAAAAATTCCGGAAAGTGGTGATTACCGCTTTCATGAAGTTCTCCGCTGCCCAAGCGCTCAAGTAGAGCTCAAGGCCGTAGCCCACGTCGAGGCCGACGAACTGCGCTTTCACCTCCAGTGGCTCATTCTAGAAGAAAAATGAAGGACTCTTAGAATTTTTATTATATAAAGTTTAGTGGATGGGCAAGGGTTTTGCAAAGCTACCCCAATGAGATGGATCGCACCGAAAGCGAGGGATACAGTAGCCATTGCAACTGTCGTCGTGACTATCGGGCGGGCAACATTAATGGTTTTTTCGTTGAATCTGTAAACGTGAAGAAGAATGTAAGTAAAATTCTTTGGTTAAATTTAAACTTTGGCCGCGTTTTTAAGGAATATCTCCGAATCTGACGGAGTTATCGAAACTTTTGTAATAACCTTTTTTGTAGAGCGAATTGAGGGCTACAAAAAAGGTCATGACAAAAATTTGGCTATATCCCTTAGATTCGGAGATATCCCTCAAAAACTCGGCTGAAGCTGATTTTTACTGTTGGTCAGTTTTCGATGAATATCTCGGAATCTAAGGCAGATAGCAAAATTTTTGAAATAACCTTTTCGGTAGAGCACATTAAGAGCTTCAAAAAAGATATGTACGAAAATTTCGCTATCTCCCTTAGATTTTGAGATATTCCTCGAAAACTCAGTTAAGTCGACTTAAACCGTTTGACTACTTCGCCACTGATCGAAATTAATTAAAGTCTGTAAAAAACCTCGTGGTAAACCTCAATATACTTTGATGTACACGAATGCAAGCGTTGAGGTCGTCGACACTCGCAACGTTCCTCATATCGTCCGCCAGGAGTTTGAGTCGAGCAATAGTGAACCAAAAGAGCATGCATACTTGGCCATCGAGTGGTCCAACCGCGCAGCATTGGAACGCTACAATTGACTGTATGGTATAAACTATTTGAAAAATCGGGTAATAATCTATCGCGAATGGATAAACCGCTTCCGTTGGTAAATCTTGGTCCAGGACTAGGGGTCCACAGACGTAGGAGACCGCTGCTATGAACCCAATCACGTTCACCACGACGTGAACAGGCGCCGCTTTCCTCACGCAGGCATTTAACACTTCTCTTTCGCGGGGAATCGCACGTGCGAAGTAGTTCTCCATTACTGCAATTAATTCCTGCACATGATTAATACAATTGATTCAAGTAGTATGCAGTGACCCACACGGAGAAAATTTTTTAAGAATAATGTATTTAAAAATTAATTAACATTAACACTTTCACTAACATTAACATTAATTAACATCAACATTGTTAAATGCATTATTAATGCATTAATTAATTATTTTACCAATCAATAGTCGAATTCGCAAGACTGACGATTGTTTGGATAATCTCTAACTCTTTATTATCTCTAAATTATCAATTATTTTACTATTTTCTAAATTCCAATGATAAATGAATGAATTCAATTATTTTAAGGAACAAGTTCTCTTAATATTACTAAAATAACGATTGATGCCGATCGCTGCCCTCGCAAATATTTTTAAATTTCGTTCACCTGATATTCTCTCTGATAGCATCTGCACACAATCATCTTAATGATCCCATGGGAGATGGATCCCGCGAAGCAAATGTATTTCGTAACTTCCATAAAGTCATTTCGTGTCAAATAAGCGGTGTACAATATTGGAAGTTGAAAGGAAACCAATATAGAGCACAGAAACAGCCACTTAACTCCATTGAATTTTCTTTCCAGGCTCGAGGCTTGAGGACCCAACGGCCAGGAGCAGAGCAGAGTTGTTCCGTATTTAACGTAAGTTATCGCTAATTCCGGTAATTTTCTCTGAGCCATCACGGCACCATGAACAAATACGTATTATTCATGCGAATGTCGATCCATTGAGCTCTCATACTCGTGTAAGTCGCGATTATTTCGTCCCTCGGTTTAACAACGACAAGGATGAACTGGGGAAGATTCTTAAGGCTTTTCAAGTTTTATTTCGAATAACACTGAATAACGTAATTGCCGGTGATGAGACTTTGTTTGGTTTTATAATTTCATGGGCTGATGCAGGCGGCTTCGGCGCGTGGGTTCGTTAATAAATTATTATAGACAGTCGAGGGGGTTCGCACACAGTCGGGTTGAGTACTGGAAACTTTGTGAGAATATCAAACCTGCAGGCAGGTGAGGTAATTATATTCAACGTACGGAAAATTAATTTTCGAGGCATTGTTTTATCATGGGGTTGTGGAGGATATGCGGAGAGGTGATTTTATGGGGTCGTTATGGTGGGCAGCTGAGGTTTGTGGTTCCAGTTTATTTCCTGGTTTCTGGAATACTGGGATTTATGGAGGCAGAATTTATGGGGACAATCACTTTTTGTATTCGAGTGTTCAATTGTATTCATCTTTGATATTTCGTTCACAATGGGATAGGACAACAGGTTTCTTCGGTAGTAATTGTACAATAAATTTCATTGACTCGGTCTTTCCATTTTCTGGAGCATAATGCGAAGAGAATTGGTTAAATTAATCCAATTGTGATTTTAAATATTCTCCGTAATTGATTGCAATATCTGTTGTTTAAATTTATTTTGAAACCAATATTCAGGGAAAGGAAAAACACATTTTAACGTTGGGGCAATGTTGGCGTAAAGTTGGCGTAATGTATTTCGTTCACAAGGAGATAGAACAACGGGTTTCTTCGGTATTAATTGTACAATAAATTTCATTGACTCGGTCCTTCCGTTTTCTGGAGCATAATGCGAAGAGTTGTGAAGAAAGACAGAGTTTTCGACAAATACTGAAAAATGAGGGAATTATTTCGTGATTTCCAGGGACATCTCACTAATTTTCAGGGATTTTTATCTCTAATTTAAAGAAATCAATCACCAAATGTCAGGGATAAAAATGCCTGATGATAATTGGTTAATAGTTGGTGATAGGTTCCTGAAAATGTGAACAATTACCCCAGTGTAATAATTGAGGGATAGTTCCGGTATGAATCCGCCGACAGAGACTTTCGGTATTTTATTTAATCGCTGTAAGACAAAGAGAAACGATCGATTGGTTTTCCTGGTGTTGTCTGACCACGAGGAGTTGTACAAAGCCCATTTCAGGTCGTCCATCTGCAAAGGAACTCATGTAGAGTAATTCAGTAGCGAAGTGGTCAAATGGTTTAAGTCGACTAAGCTCTTAGCTGAGTTTTCGATGAATATCTCCAAATCTAAGGGAGATAGGGAAATTTTCATATCTATCTTTTTTGAAGCTCTCAATGTGCTCTACCAAAAAGGTCATAACAGAAATTTTGCTATCTGCCTTAGATTGTGAGATATTCGTTTGACTACTTCGCTACTGAATTAGTTTGTAAGTGATCACCGCCGTCATTAAATTCTCCGCTGCCCAAGCACTCAAGTACAACTGGGCACCGTATCCTATGTCGAAACCCACGAACTGGGCTTTGACTTCGAATGGTTCATGCTGAAAGGAAATTTCAGCTCTCATTATTATGAATGGACAGTCTACAGGGGAAAATGGGGTAAAACGAGTCATTTTTGCAATTTTTTTTATTCGGATGATATTTTTTTCTGATTTAAAAGAAGTAACAAGTACATTAGAATTTTTAATCCTTGAAAACTTGACATTATTTTTATTTGAATATTAATTATTTTGTTTGTTAAAACAGCGACCTGTTTTACCCCGCTCTCTTCTATACTGTATAATTAAATTATTTGAGAAGCTCTACCCCGATGACATGCATCGCACCGAAAGCAATGGAGCAAGTAGCCATTAAGACTGTCGTCATAATAATGGGCCGTGCGACTTCGCAGGCTTTCTCATTAAATCTGTAATCAGAAAAAAAATTAATTCACTTTCGTATCTGTAGAATAAATGATTGATAAATATAGAGAGTCGATGAAACGATTATTTCTCGTTGAGAATGAGTTTTTCCTTCCGAATGGAAGCATTGTACTCTCAGGATTTAGAATTTGCTTTTTTATTTAGTTTTTCAACGATAACTGAAGAAATAATTGTTTAAATTAATCCAATTGTGATTTAAAATATTCTTGTTAGTTGATTACAACATCTGTTGTTAAAAAAATATTTTTTGAAGTCAATATTCTGGGAAAGGGAAGAAATTTTAACGTTTGGGCAACATTAGCTGCCAACGCTGGAGCAATGTTGGCGCAATGTTGGGGCAGCGTTGGTGCAATGTTGGGGCAACGTCGGCGCAATGTTGAATTCAATGAATCATTGAATTAAATTAAAAAAACATCATCATAGAAATTCCATTCGGAAGCAACTTTGCTAATTTATTATCAAAAATATGTTGACTATGACGAAAGCAATGTCCCCGTTGTTTTCAAATGATTCCAGTTAAACTGAATGAAGATGAAACTTTGATAGCAAATATCGCATAATCAGAATAACAAATTCATAAACCTCAATAGACTCTGATGCACTCGAATACAAGCATTGAGATCACCAACACTCGCAATGTTCTTCATGTCATGGGCTAGGAGTTTAAGTCGGGCAATAGTGAACCAGAACAGCATACATACTTGAGCATCCAGGGGTCCAACGGCGGCACATTGCGTCGTTGTTATTGCTTGGGTGGTGTAAATTATTTGAAAAACCGGGTAATAACGTATTTCAAACGGATATATTGTGTCCATCGGCAGATCTTGGTCGATGACCAGGGGGCCACAGACGTACGAAGCTGCTGCTACAAATCCGATTATATTGAATGACAGGTAAACGGGCGCCGCTTTTTTCACACAAGTATTCAGCATTTCTCGTTCCCGGGGAGTTGCGCGCAATAAATAATCTTCAATTTCTTCGATTAATTTCTGGACATGGAAATTAATATCCATAGGGGAGGGTGGGGCTAAATGGGATAGCGCGGGTGAAACGGGATAGTCCAATTTTGCACAAAAAACATTAGGAATTTCTTTAAATCATAAATAATTTATTAAAACGGATAATGAGTGTAGAAAACTCAGTGACCAAGTGATAGAATGATGCCGAATTATAATATTCGGCTCGAAACTAAATGATGGTATCCCATTTTGCCCTACCCTCTCCTATATTTTTTTTGTAATTTGAATGTATTCATATATTTAGGCAATCACGTGTGAAAACAAATTTAATAATAGAAAAAATTCGATAAATTTTCGTTTTTTTCTCACAATTAAATTCAAGAAAAAAAACTAAGGAAAATCATAATTTTTTTAATCGAATTGCTATAGAAATTGTATTGATTTTTTTGGGGACAGTGCAAGGTTTTTCTACGAAATTTTTTCACGCGTGATTACCTGAAATTTTTTTCGATGATATTTGCAAATAATCATCTTGATTATCGAGTGGGCAATCGCCGACCCGAAACAAATGTACTTGGTAAAGTCCATGAAATTTCGTCGCGTCAAATATGCAGTATAGAATACTGGAAGTTGAAGGCACCACGCTACTAGGTACAATAACCACCACCTCACTTCGATGGATATTTTTTCCGCGCTCGTAGCCCGAGAACTCGGCGGCCAAGTGCAGAGTAGCGCTGTTCCATATTTGAGATAAGTTAGCGCTAATTCGGGTAATTTTTTCTCATCAACCATCACTGCGCGATTAATAAATCCGTCTCATGCGTGTCAATGTCGATTACTCGATGACTCATTCTCGTGTAAATGAAAATTATTTCATGCACCTGGAGTTTAAATACGGAAGGGGTGAAACTGCAAGAAATAAGATTCGTATGTGCTACATTGACGGTTGTTTTGTCTTATAATTTCTCGGAGATACCACCGTGATTCGTCAATAAATTATTATAGACAGTTGCGGGGTTCGCACATAGTCGGGTTCTGAGTTGTTAACTCGTGAGAATATCAAACCTGCATGAAGGAGAGGTAATTACTTTAACGTACGTAAAATCAATTTTCAAGAAGTTGCGGTTTATCGCGATACCTTTGCGGAGGTTAAGGAGAGAGTGGGCCAACATGAACTTGACTATTTTTTAAATTATCAAAGTTTTTTAGGAATATCTCCGAATCTATGGGAGATAGCAAAATTTTTGTCACCACCTTTTTTGTAGCCCCGAATCCGCTCTGGAGAAAAGGTTATTACGAAAATTTTGGTATCTGCCTTAGATTCGGAGATATTCCTCAAAAACTCAGCGAAGCGATAAATCGGTCCACGTCGATTATAACTGTTGGCCAGTTTTCAATTAATATCTCGAAATCTAAGGGAGATAGCGATATTTTTGTTATTACCTTTTTTGTAGCTCTCAATTCCCTCTACAGAAAATGTAATAACAAAAATTTGGCTATCTGCCTTAGATTTCGAGATATTCATTGAAAACTGACCAATAGTCAAAATCAACTTCTGAGTTTTTGAGGAATATCTCGGAATCTAAGGGACCTGGTCAAATTTTTGTCAGGACCTTTTTTGTAGCGCTCCATTCGCTCTGTAGAAAAGGTCATTACAAAAATTGCGCTATCTCCCTTAGATTCCGAGATATTCATTGAAAACTCGTTAATAGTAAAAATCAAGTGGAACTGTTTTAGCGCTTCGCTTTCAAATTGACCAATTTCCCGCTCAAGTGTTGTTGACAGATGGCGCCCCAGCGCTTTTCCGCATTTCTATATTTTCCGTGCGTTCGTAAATACCCGGAGCTCACGGAGCTCACCGAGCACTTCCAGATTTTCGTGATCACAAAACTCGGGATTTGTAGTGAAAAAGTAGTGGGGGAAGGAGGCAAAAGAGAAAATTATGACAAAGACGCAGGGAGACGCACGTACGTGAGTGTCTGTGTTTTCTGGAGAATTGCGTGATACTGAGTGCGCCCTGCGTATCCAGCCCTCCAGATTTTCCATAATTATTCACAGATATTCGATTCAGTGGCATGTGATTGTCGTATTATTATCGGTGATACGTTACGGTGAATATTGTGGAATGGACGACCGCCTTTTGGAGCTGATGTTTGGGTACATGGAGATGAGAAAAGTGTAGGAAAATGCTGGTGAGTACACGAGTCTCCCTTGAAATATTTTTCCCACCTTATCTCGTATTATTTATCCCCCGGAGAGCAACAAAACCGTAACTTCAACTCTTTATCGTTGTCCAAACATTGATTGAGAGTAGAATCATCAGTTCGCTCCAAATCCCTGACCATCAGAATTTTCGGAGTGTAAATAATTGCCGAGAAAATAATTCCCCCGAACTATTCCCCATTGACAAAACAGTCAAGAGGATCGATGTATCAATTCATCTCTTTTATTCACTCTAGAATTTCGATGAACAATTAATTGTTGATTTTTTAAATCCTCAACATTCGCCATTTTATTGGCAGTGGAATGTTCCCTCCATAATTCATGACTACTTGATTATCTCTCATTAAAAAAACCATAAAAATCCTCACAACGACTCGACTACTCACATTATTCCAAATGAAGAAATCATTTTCTTCAAATTCGTTGAAGGGTGACGATCCACCGTACCTGTCAGTGGGTACCGAAGTGAGTGCTAAATACAAGGGTGCATTTTGCGAGGCAAAAATCCGAAAGGTCGTGCGCTCAGTGAAATGCAGGGTGACGTACAAACAGGGTTTGGGCACAGCCACTGTGACAGACGAGCAGATAAGGGGTACCCTGAGAGTTGGTGCCTCTGTTGAGGCTCGACACGCCGACAAGAAGGACTTTGTCGAGGCGACAATAACAAAAATCCAGGACTGCAGTCAGTACACTGTTGTCTTCGACGATGGAGACATAACGACACTGAGGAGAACAGCACTGTGTTTGAAGAGTGGTCGACACTTTGCTGAGTCTGAAACCCTGGACCAGCTGCCCCTGACCCATCCCGAGCACTTTGGCAACCCCGTAATCGGAGGGAGACGAGGAAGACGCTCGAGGCAAGCACAGTGAGTTTTTTCTCACCAAATTGACATTAATCAGACGACTAATCCCATGTTTCTCTGCTTTTTTATTCAATTTTTTGTTAATTTTTTTCTTTTCGCTTTGGGTTGCCTTCCGACAGGGATGACAGCAGTGAGGATGAGGAGAGTCCGCCCAGAGGGAGTCCATCGGGCTCGGGAATTGGAGGGAAAGAGGGTCTGGAGACAGAGCCTGAGATTGGGCGAGTCGTCTGCGTAGAGTTGGGAGACAAGAAGAAAAAGGACAACTGGTTTCCAGGACTCGTTGTCGCTCCAACTGCCCAGGACACCGTGAGGATCAGGGTGAGGGACGACTACCTCGTCAGATCGTTCAAGGACGCCAGGTACTACACAGTTCCCAAGAAAGAGGCCACAGAATTTACGAAAGAGCTGGGAGTGAAGGTCGAGAACAGCACTCTGAAGCTGGCTGTGGAGAAGGCCCTCCTCTTCCTCGAGAAAAACGAGCTGCCCCCCCACTGGGACAGAGACTCCCTCTTCGGGAACTCTCTGTCGAGTGGCAACAGCGACACAGACGGGGACTTGGACTCAGACAGCTCTGACGACGAGCCCCGAGAGGAGAAAGACCACTTCGTAGCGCAATTGTACAAATTCATGGACGACAGAGGGACTCCCATCAACAATTGTCCCATGATAGGCTCCGAGGACATCGACCTGTATCGTCTCTTCAGGGCTGTCTACAAACTCGGTGGCTACAACCGTGTCACCAATCAGAATCAATGGAAATCCATAACTCGACGACTGGGATTGTCGACTCATGCAAACCTCAGTACTCACAATCTCGTGAAACAGGCGTACAAAAAATTTTTACACTCGTTCGAGGACTTTTACAGGAAACTTGGGTGTACGATGGTGAATCATCCACGAGGAAGCACGAGGAAGCAGCGCCCTGGTAGGAGTTTGATCAGGGATAAGGACAGAAACACACCGGTCCCCCCTCTGCTGCAGAAATCTGATAAAGAGAGAGAACCAGATGAGGATAAAAAATCAATCCCAGAGGAGGAGAAGAAGCCAATTGTCCCGGCAGTGTCTCCAGTGGAGGACGAGCCCCCGAAGCAATCTGTGAAGAAGAAAGAACCAATTGAGGAGCAATTCATCTCAGGCCCAGAGTCTGACGTGAATATCGAGGTGGAGAGCACAGCGGAATCCTCTAGCTCTGAAAAATCCCAAAAACCATCGAGATTCACTCCAGTTCCTTCCAATCGATCGAAAGCCATTACGAAGCCTAAAGAGGAACCTAAGAAGAAATCACACGAGAAGAAGAAGCAGGAGAACGCCTCGTCGTCCTCGTCGACGTCGTCCCAGTCGAGTTCAGGTGCCTCAACAGCGCCAGTTATGAAAAAGGAAAAGAGCAAGGACGAGGACTCGACGAAGACCCGTTCAAAATCAAAGGAAGACACAAAGTCGAAGGAGTCCAGAGAGACACGTGAGACGTCTCGAGAGTCTGAGAAAACCCGAGGGAGCTCTACGAAACAGCGTAGACTGATGGAGGACGATTTGAAGAAGCAGCAGAGGGGGAGAAAGAAGAGGAAGGACAGTGAAAAGTCGAGGGACAAGGACGACAACAGTGGGACTGAGTCGTCAGCACCTTGCTACAAGGGTCCAATCCAGCTTGGGGATCGTCTGAAGGTGTATTACGGTCCCACGCACGAGTCCAAAGTCACTTACGAAGCTAAAGTCATTGAAATCCAGCGGATGGACGAGGGCGCAGAGCTGGACTACCTCGTGCACTACACAGGCTGGAATACACGGTACGACGAGTGGATAAAGGCCACGAGAATCGCCCAGAATTTTACCCAGACGCAGGGACGAGTCAAGAGGACGAAAGCAACTCCCAGGCCCCAGACACCCAGCACCAACTCGAGTGCAAAAGGCTCGAAGACTCCGAGTCTTCAGCAGACAGGGAGGAGAAGAGCTCAGAGTGTTGCACCCAGTGGCACGAAAAACTCCTCGTCAGGCTCCTCCACTGGGGGATTGTCGTCGTCCTCGGCTTCGGGGAATGGCAAGGAGAAGGACAAGGATAAGGATAAAGAGCCAACGAGATCAACGACTCCCCTCTCGGTCGCCAGTTCGGGTTCAAGAACGAAATCACCAGCGACTCCAGCGAGCAGACCGACTCGAAACGCCACGAGGAATGCCGAGCAAATGGGGATTGAATTGAGGACGAGAAGAACTCGGAGAATGTCTGGGCACACGGATCTGTCGGTTGCCACTGAGAGTGAGGACTCGGACGCCTACGAAACTGATAACACAGAGCCAGAACGAGCGAGGACAAGATCACGGGGGACTGAGGAGCGAAGGCGACGAGAGGTGAGGCGAAGGGTGGAAGACAGAATAAAGCCTGACGAGAACTCCGAAGTGGAGGACGAGAAGGATCCCAGTGAAGAGGTGCCCAGGAGAACAAGGCGGTTGAGGCGAGCAGTCAAAAAAATACAGGACACAAAGTCAGAGGAGGCAGAGAGTGGGAGTGGACTGTTCGCTGATGAGACTGATGAACCAGAGGAGAATGAAGAGGACAATGATAACGACGAGGACGAGCCAGAGGAGAGTGAATCGGTTCCCGATGCGTTTGAGAAGCCCTCGGGCCACGAGGAAGCTCCCAAGGGCCGAGACTTCGATCTCAACCAAATCAGATCTGAGTTGAAGGGATTTGACAAGGCTGTCAAGCTGGAGGTCATCAGGATGGAGCCCGAGAACTCGGGTGACGAGGACATCAAACCCAAAGTCGAGGATTTTGAGAAAGAAATCAAGCTTGAGCCTAAAGAGATCAAGAAAGAGCAGGAGGAAGAGGAGGAGGAGGAGGAGGAGGAGGAGGTGGTGAAGCCAATTGTCGAGGAAGTTGTCGCTAAACCTCCGGCTTCACCTTCACCCACTACTGAGGACGTCTACGAATTCAAGGAGCCCGAGCCCTTCGAGTTTGAAGTTCGAAACAAGCGAGACTCGGGGGCAGATAAAGATAAAACTGGGCTGAAGAAGAGGGTCTTCGATGAGGAGCCAAAGAGCCCCAAGAAGAAGCAGAAAACTGCTCCACCTGTTGCTCCGAAGGAGATAAAACAAGAGCCGATGCCAGTGGCGTCAGTATCTGCAGCTCCGTCGATCTCTAGTCCTGTGGAAATTGAGCCGAAGAAGAAGCCAAAGAGATCACCGGTGATAAAACGTGCGGAGGATGCTGAAACCCCTGAAACCAGTGTCATAAAGTCCTCCTCGAAGGAGTTTGATAAATCCCTCGATGCGAAGCCAATTGCTCCAGTCTCTTCAGCAGTAACTCCTTATATCCCTGAAGATGCCACGAAATCAGCTGTCAACTCAGACATTTTGTTCCTCAACATACCAGGGAACGACGAAAGCACTGCTGATGGAGACGATTTAGAGGACAGGCTTGTGATTTCAGAGTCAGAGATCACAGAAGTCGATGAGAAACCCGTCCTCACCTTCCAGCTGTCGTCGTTGGCGTCACCAGAGGCCGACAAGATCGAGCCTGCGATCAAAGAAGAAAAGAAGGAATTGCCATTGACGAGTAAGGAGAAGGAGGAGAAGATTCTGATTCCTGTGAGCCTACTCCCAAGTCCGCTAATTGTGTCGACGTCTACAACTGTCATCTCCAACACGACACTGTCAGCGACATCAGCGATTGAGCGAAGAATCCTCGAGGCCAAAATTCCGTCTGTTGTGGCACTGAGCCCCAGCACTCCACTGGTGCCAGCACCGATCAGCGCTAGACTCCCTGCGACCTCCACCATCGAGGAGAAACTCTCAGCAGCAGCTTTGGCCTTTAGACAGCAGAAGCCTAAGGACTCGAAACGAGAAGAAGATGCAGAGCAGAAGCGACGGGACAGTCTCAAGAAAAGCGAAAGTGCAACAAAACGTGGAAAACAAATTAGTGAATCGGTGGATGGACACGGTTCGAAGCAGCAGAGACCTGACGACAAGAAGAAAGATAGTGAAGACATTTGCTCGAGCGATGTGTTGAGAGCAACGATGAAACACAAAGAGGAGGAGTTGGAGCAACCGAAAGTCCGAAAAGATCCAGGGGACGCCAAAGTTCTTGATCACCGTCGAATGCTGGAGAAACGCCAGATAGATCCGCTGAAGGAGATCTCCGAGTCCACAGAACTGGAGAAGCAAAAACGCAAGAAAATGGTGGCCCAAGAGTTCCTGGACTCCACAGACTCCAGTGATTCCGAGCAGAAACTAGTGATCGACAATTGCGAGGAGAAATGCGACAAAATCGTGAAGACTGAGAAGCCAGACGTCTCCTTCGACCTGACGGTAAAACCGAGTCTGGAGTCGACACCAGACCCGAGTTATCAGCTGGAGAAGAGTGGCCTGTCGACAGTTGTTGTTAAACACGAGGAGGAGGGTGAGAACATGAATTTGCTGTGTGAGGAGGAGATTCCGGGCTCTCCAGCCCCGGCGATGGAGGTGTTGGAGCAGGAGGATCCCAGTGAGCGAGGCCTGGGGAAAGACAAGCTCGAGAAGAAGATTGTCATCCTCGAGATGCCGTTTGCCAGTGCTCCGACCTCCGGGGCCCAGAGCACGAGCCAGGGCTCGGGTTTGTCGATGACTGTTGCGAGTTCCTGTGGAGTCCAGGGTGCCTCCAGCCATGGGATATTGACTGGGGGTCGACAGCAGCCGGTGCAGGCGCAGGTGCAGCAGGTGCAGGGGGGAGTGCCGGCTCTTCAAGTCATTCAGAATCAGAACAGGAGAGAGAGCAATGAAGCTGCGCCTGTTATGGATAATACACCACCGACCACACCTGACTCCACAATCTCCAATGTATCAGAGTCCCCCAGGGGCGAGGAGAGGGCTGGGGGATCCTCTCCGACGTCCGAGGACACCGCTAAAAGCAGGGAAGAGGGCGAGAGCGAGGAGGTCAAGGGAGGTGGGTTCAACGACGGTCTCGAGGAGACTCTCGGGGTGGATGAGGCCGGGGACATGCAGGGGACTGAGGGCGGCAAGATGAGTGGCCCTCTGAAGAGGCCTGTCGAGGACCCTGGAACCCCCAAGAAGAGGAAGAGGAACAGGAAGAACTCGGAGTGCGGAAAGGAGAAGAAGGGGAATAGGACCAGTGGAAGAACCACAAGGCAAGGACCTGGGGGCAGCGACAGCGATGACACTAGTGAGGGCTCCAATGCTGGTGGCAGTGGACATGTTGGAGGGGCTGAGGCAGTCCTCAATGGAATGGGTGAGACCTTGGGCAGGGATCACAAGTCGTTGAAGTACAACTTTTTCGTGGATCTTGGTAAATTAATCTCTTGTTCAAAGCTCATTCTCTTTTATTCTCCTAAAAAATGGGGGTCTTAATCAATTTGGTTTCGCTTTTTTGGCTCGTCTGCAGATCCTGAACTCGATGGATGCCAGAGAATAGCTCTTCTCCAGCAAAAATTATCGGAAATCAAAAAGACTTATAACATTGTGAAAACTGAACTTGCTGCAATCGAAAGGAGGAGGAAGAAGTTGAGGAGAAGAGAACGTGAAGGTAAATGGATTTGAATTTATTGCCGAGTGAGGAGACAATACTTGGAAATAGTTTGAAATTACGATACAATTCATCAATTTCCAGCTAAAAAACTCTCAATAGCAGCTATGAAAGCTGCCAAAGCCGAGATGCAACAGGCCTGTGCTTAAATGGAATTAAAAATTATCATTTGGACACAATAAATTAGTGGAAATAAGGAGAACTCTGTAAATAATGAAATTGAAGTTGTTCACAATTTCAAGCGCACTTTGAAGCAAAGTTTATGAACTTTGATTCTTCTACCCATTATTTCGTTACTTTACTATCACTATTGTCTGTTGGTAATTGTAGATATGGGAGCAGGGAGCAGCTAATTGTCCATCGCCTAGCGTTGACGAATAACAAACTCACGAATGTGATTGAGTTGATGAATGAGAAAGTAAAAATCTTGCAATCTTTGCGAATTAAAAAGTTGACTGTATAGAATGCAATTTAAGAACAATTTATCTAGTTCATAAATCCAAGTGAAAGTGTAAATTTTGTTTGATTTATTATTTTTTTTTTGTTTGGAGGTACTGTAAATAATTATATCTCGTGTTTGAATTCCAAAAAAATTTATCAGTTTGATGATCACTTTGTTCTTTAGGTGAAATGTTTTCGCAAAGATTGCATTCGAAGTTTTCATATTTACAATAGAGGATGACAATTAGCTCAAAATTTAGGTAACATTGAAAAAAAAATGAGATAAATTCTCTTTTTATTCTCGTACGATATTTAGATCATAGTCGTGTGAATACTTTTGATTAAGAGTTTCCTATTTACAGTTTATCATACGAAAGAACAAAACAATCGTGGAATATTACGTGTTTAGAGTACACATTAGGTGTTGAAAGTGTTTTTCCAAGAATGAAAATGTTGAGGAATGCTAAATGATGGTGGATAAGTGTAAAGAGCATGGAATAATAAATGGTAATTGAAGGAAAATGGCTGAAAGAGAGTTTTATACAGCAATTTAATTTTATTACATATTTACTTAGGGGATTATGAGTATTTTAAAAATGTTTTTTTTCCGAATACTCCCTTCTTACATAAAAATACATTATATGATACAGTAATTGTACAAATATTATTGTTATCGTACACAAATGTTTTTTACTTCCTGAACGAAAAAATTCTAGCTAATGGACACAGATTAGTTTTTGATGATTTTAGAGTTGATGCGGTGATTCGGGATTTTTTGCGATAGAAAGAGGTGAATTGGATAGTTTAATCTTCTCTTCACAATAATTTCCCTGGCTCTGAAATGATTAAGTACACAATCATAACAATTTCAACTCCAAATTTTAATGAAACATTTCAGTTTGATTTCACTCCATTACTTGATCTACTCACAATGGCATTAGTCATAATAAATTTTTTACAAAATTTCTCCAAGAATTACAGTGAAAAATCAAGTAAAAGTCTTGACAATCTCCTATAAATCGAAGAAAAAAAATCCAAAGAAAAATCGTCGCCTTTCGAAAATAAAATTTGATTTATAGAAAAGAAAAACATTATGTTTGGCAAGATGCAAAATAAAGTGAAAAATAAATCAGAAAATAATGTGCACGTTATTTTTCGACATTTTCTCCCCAACGAAATCAATAAATTCACCTATAAAAATGATAATTATATGTTCTCGATGATTCAACAGCTTAAATTATTACACAAAAATTTGAAAATACAAGGACTTATGAGACTCGATTGAGCGAAAATTATTATCGATCATTTCTCATGATTTAATTAGGACAATGTGTCAACATGGAGGGGAATTTGAGGCTGGCGCAGCATCCACTGTGACAGAGCTCGTTGTCGTTTGCTCAGGGACTTCCTTCATTTCTGAGTCCATTCCTAATCGTTTCCTCGCGAATAGTATTTTTTCCATGAGCTTGTGGTGGGCCTCCAGTCGTTCGATGCAGTGTAGGCAGGCAGTTTTCGGCAGAGGATCGTTCATTTTAATCTGGAATAATAATTTCACAGTAATATTTTCATTTTCATTCGCTAAATCATCAGATAATTTTGTTTATTCCAAGGATTCCAGTCGAAAACACTCCATTCATGACTGGGAATTCACCAGTAAATTCCAGATAATGTGACGAGATGTCCAATAAAATCAATTGGAATGATTTTTCCAAACACGGAATCCATTTTGAAAACAATCAAAATTATTAATTTGACTGTTTATATGGGAGAGTGATGTTGAAGATGTTTTATTAAAGTATTCACCAGGTGAAAGCTGAAGGGAATACAAACAATTTTCTCACCTCAATCGGGAGATAGGCATTAATTTTCTCAGCGAGTTTCATCCTCTCGCCCTCCTCACCGTAAATATGAATAACAAAACGATTCATTTTACTACAGAGTCTGCATATGAATCCAGTAATAACAGCTTTATCGGTGCTCCCCATTTTTGAAAAATTTTTATTAAAAAAAAAATAATTGTTCACTCCCACGCACCTCGGCTGAAACGTCTGTCACAGTGACACAAAAGTCTTCGTTTTTTCTTCCTCCACTCAAAATAAACTTTACGAACCCTGAATTCCTCGAACTCTGCCCCCCCAATCGCCGATAGGCACCGGGAAATTATCGAAAAGTGGGTGGAAATGTGGTGGAATAAAATTCGTCAGGACCCGAGAGTTTTTCCATTTATTTTTCCGCAGAGGAACCGAAGATTTGTTTATTATTATACGGAGCTTAGGGAGAGGATTTTTGATGTCTTTTCGGGTGCTTTGAGGGGATTAAGGTAGGTTTTCATGTGGGCATTTGACAAGGGATAACAGAGACATTTTATTGGTGTTTTCCAGCTGCTGGTGGGGGACAGTGGACGAATGGTGCTGCAGCTGGGAAAAGTCGAGGTGTCCACTGGTAGATGGACCCACGAGGGCCTTCAACAGCGGGTAATTATCAGCTGTACTCAAGACCCGATCAATTAGCCCCTCATGTATAGATATTCCAAATTTTTATTTTTTTCCTCATTGAAGTAGTTTTAAAGAAAATTGCGAGCTAATAAAAAACATTTGCTAGTTAGTATATTTTTTTAAATAAATTTTTGAAAAATCACCCCTGAAAAAAAAGGCGTTATCCCCCCTATTTCATTATTTCCAAAAAATTTTGTCACCAATCGGTAGCAAATTGTTAGAAGATTTTTGCGAGTTAAGAAAAAATCGTCAATACACTCCTATTATTCTGTAAATTAACAATTCCAATTTCAACTGAAAACCAAAGTTGATGACCAGAATTTGTAGCAGAGATGTCAGACAAGATATGAATGTTTTTTTTGGCTCAAATGAAAGAGCGGGTCGAGAAATGGCGTGC